>NW_027524596.1:0-30306 GCF_052094955.1 Ictidomys tridecemlineatus
AGAAAAACTGTTGCAGAGAGCAAAGTTTGGATACTGGGGTGCAGAAGGAGTGTTTCAGAGAGCAGAGTTTGCAGACTGAAGTACAGAAAGACCCTTACAGTGTCCAGAGTTTGGAGACTGCGGTACAGAAGGACTGATTCAGAAAGCATATGTTGGAGACTTGTGTTCAGAAAGATCTTACAGAAAGTATAGGTTGGAGACTGGGGTGCAGAAGAACTGTTGCGGAAAGCAGAGGTTGAGACTGGAATGCAGAAGGCCTGTTACAGAGAGCAGTGCTTGGAAACTGAGGTGCAGAAGAATCGTTGCTGAGAGCAGAGTTTTTAGACTGAGATGCAGTAGGACTGTTACAGAGAGCAGAGATTTTAGACTGGGTTGGACGAGGACTGCTGCAGAGAGCAAAGGTTGGAGACTGACATGGGAAACGACTGTATCAGAGAGAAGATGTTAGAGACTGGGGTGCAGAAAAACTGTTGCAAATAGCAGAGGTTGGAGACTGGGTTTCAGAAGGATTATACAGAGAGCAGAGTTTTGAGACTGGGGTGCAGAAGGACTGTTGCAGAAAGCAGAGTTTGGAAACTGGGGTGAAGAAGGACTGTTGCAGGGAGCAGGTGTTGGAGACATGGGTACAGAAAGACTTTCGCAGAGAGTAGAATTTGGAGACTGAGGTGCAAAAGACTGTTGGAGACAACAGAGGTTGGAGACTGGGGTGCAAAAAGACTGATACAGAAAGCAGAGGTTGGGGACGGAGGTGCAGAAGGACCATTACAGACAGCAGAGTTTTGAGACTACAATACAGGAGGACTGTTACAGAGAGCAGAGGTTGGAGACTGGAGTGGAGAAGAACTGTTTCAGAGTGCAGAAGTTGGAGACTGATGTGCAGAAGAACTGCAATAGAGGTAGGAGACTGAGATGCAGAAAGACTATTAAAGAGAGAAGAGTTTGGAGACTGAGGTGCAGAAGGACTGAAACACAGAGCAGAGTTTAGAGCCTGGGGTGCAGAAGGCTGTTACAGAGAGCAGAGGTTGGAGACTGGGTACAGAGGGCTGTTACAAAGAGCAGAGTTTGGAGACTGGGTTGCAGAAGAATATTACGTAGAGCAGAGTTTGGAGACTGCGGTGCAGAAGGATTGTTACAGAGAGTAGAGGTTGGCGACTGGGGTGCATTAGGATTATTGCAGAGTGCAGAGGTTGGAGACTTGTGTGCAGAAGGATCGTTGCAGAGAGCAGAGTTTGGAGACTTGGGTGCAGAAGGACGGTTGCAGAAAGCAGATATTGGAGACTGGAATGCAGAAGGATCGTTGCAGAGAGCAGAGATTGGAACTGGGTTGCAGAGGGACTGTTAAACAGAGCAGAGGTTGAAGACTGGAGTGTAGAAGGACTGTTGCAGAGAGCAGAGTTTGGAGACTGGGGTGCAGAAGGACTGTTGCAGATATCAGAGGTTGGAAACTGGGGTGAAAAAGGACTGTTGCAGGGAGCAGGTGTTGGAGACATGGGTGCAGAAGGACTTTTGCAGAGAGTAGAATTTGGAGACTGAGGTTCAGAAGGACTGTTACACAGAGCGAAGTTTTCAGACTTGGGTGCAGAATAACTGATACGGAAAGTAGAGTTTGGAGACTGGGGTGCAGAAGGACTGTTACAGAGAGCACAGTTTGTAGCCTGGGGTGCAGAAGGACAGCTGAAGAGAACAGAGGTTGGATCCTAGGGTGCACAAGGGCCATTGCAGAGAGTTGAGTTTGGAGACTGATGTGCAGAATGACTGTTACAGAGAGCTAAGTTTAGAGAACGAGGTGCATAAGGATCTTAAAGAGAGCAGACATTGGAGACTTGGATGCAGAAGGATTGTTGCAGAGAGAAGAGGTTGGAGACTGGAATGTAGAAGGACTTTTGCAGAGAGCAGAGTTTGGAAACTGGGGTGCAGAAGGCCTGTTACAGAGAGCAGAGTTTGGAGACTGGGTTTCACAAAACCTGTTACAGAGAGCAGATGTTGGAGACTTGGGTGCAGAAAGATTGTTACAAATAGCACAGTTTGGAAACTGTTGTTTAGAAGGATTGTTGCAGAGAGCAGATGTTTCAGACTGAGGCTTAGAAAGACTGTTACAGAGAGCACAGGTTAAAAATTGGGGTGTACAAGGACCGTTATAGAGAGAAGAAGTTGGAGACTGCCGTATAGAAGGACTGTTACAGAAAGAAGAGTTTGTAGACTGGGGTCCAGAAGGACCATTGCAGAGAGCAGATTTGGGAGACTGGGGTGCAGAAGGTTTGTTACAGAGAGCAGAGATTGGATACTGGGGTTCAGAAGGACAATTACAGAGAGCAAAGAATGGAGACTGAGGTGCAGAAGGACTTTTACAGAGAGCAGAGTTTGGAGACTGAGGTGTAGAAACATCGTTGCAGAGAGAAGAGTTTGGAGACTGGGGTGCAGAAGGACTGTTACAGAAAGCAGAGGTTGGCAATTGGGGAGCAGATGGACCGTTACAAAGAGAAGAGGTTTGAGACTGCTATACAAAAGGACTGTTACAGCGAGCAGAGTTAGTAGACTGGGGTGCAGAAGGACTGTTACAGAGAGTACAGGTTGGAGACTGGGGTGCAGAAGAAATGTTGCAGACAGCAGAGTTTGGAGATTTGGGTGCATAAGGACTTTTGCAGAGAGCAGGGTTTGGAGACTGTGGTGCAGAAGGACTGATACAGAGATCAGAGGTTGGAGACAGAGGTGCAGAAGGATCGTTGCAGAGAGCAGAGTTTGGAAACTAAGGTGCAGAAGGATCGTTACACAGAGCAGATTTTGGTTACTGGGGCGTAAAAGGACTGCTGCAGAGAGCAGAGTTTGGAGACTGAGGTGTAAAATGACTGATACAGAGAGCAGATGTAGGAGACTGGGGTACAGAAGTACTTTAGCAGAGAGCAGAGGTTGGAGACTGGGATGCAGAAGGACTGTTAAAGATAGCACAATTTCGAGACTGGGTTTCAGAAGGATCTTACAGAGAGCATTTTGTAGACTGAGGTTCAGAAGGACTGTTACCGAGAGCAAAGTTTGGAAACTCGGGTGCAGAAAGATTTTTGCAGATAGCCGAGTTTTCAGCCTGAGGTGCAGAAGGACTGTTTCAGAGAGCAGATGTTGGATCCTGGGGTGCAGAAGGACTGTTACAGAGAGCAGAGTTTGAAGACTGGGGTGCAGAAGGCCTGTTAGAGAGAGCAGAGTTTGGAGACTGGGTTGCAGAAGACTGTTACAGAGAGCAGCGTTTGGAGAATGGGTTGCAGAAGGATCTTACAGAGAGTAGAGGTTGGAGACTGAGGTGCAGAAGGCCTTTTACAGAGGGTTGAGGGTGGAGACTGAGGTGCATAAGGAGTGTTACAGTGAGCAGAGTTTGAAGATTGGGGTGCAGAAGAACTGTTACTGAGAGCAGAGGTTGGAGACAGGGGTGCAGAAAGACTGTTTCAGAGAGCAGAGATTGGAGACTGAGGTGCAGAAGGACTGTTATAGAGAGCAGATTTTGGAAACTGGGATGTAGCAGGACCATTGCAGAGAGCATACGTTGAAACCTGGGGAGAAGAAGGATCGTTGCAGAGAGCAGATGTTGGAGACTGGGTGCAGAAGGACTATTAAAGAGAGCAGAGGTTGGAGACTGAGGTGTAGAAAGATATTTTCTGAGTGCAGCGTTTTGAGACTGGGGTGCAGAAGGACTGTTACAGATTGAAAAACTTGGAGACTTTGGTGCAGAAGGATTTTTACAGAGAGGAGAGGTAGGAGACTGGGGTGCAAAAGGATTCTTGCAGTGAGCACAGAATAGAGTCTGGGGTGCAGAAGGATCGTTGCAGAGAACAGAGGTTGGTGAATAAGGTGCAGAAGTATCGCTACAGAGAGCAGAAGTTGGAGACTGAAGTGCAGCAGGACAGTTACAGAGAGCACAGATTAGAGACTTGGGTGCAGAAGAAATGTTGCAGAGAGCAGATGTTGGAGACTGGGGTGAAGAAGTACTGTCGCAGAGAGAAAAGTCTGGAGACTGGAGTGCAGAAGGACTGCTGCAGAGAGCAGTTGTTGGAGCCTGGAATGCAGAAGGATAATTGCAGAGAGCAGAGGTTGGAGACTGTGGTTTAGAAGGACTGTTGCAGAGAGCAGAAGTTGGAGACTGAGGTGCAGAAGGATCGTTGCAGAGAGAAGAGTTTGGAGACTGGGGTGCAGAAGACCTGTTGCAGGGAGCACAGTTTGGAGACTGGGGTGCAGTAGATTGTTGCAGACAGCAGAGGTTTCAGACTGAGGCTTAGAAGGACTGTTACAGAGAGCAGAGGTTAGAATCTGAGGTTCAGAAGGACTGTTACAGAAAGCAGAGGTTGGCAATTGTGGTGCAGGAGGACCGTTATAGAGAGAAGAGTTTAGAGACTGTGGTACAGAAGGACCAGAGAGAGCAGAGTTTGGAGACTTTGGCGCAGAAGGACCGTTGTAGAGAGCAGATGATGGAGACTAGGGTGCAGAAAGACTGTTACAGAGAGCAGACGTTGGAGACTGACGTTCAGAAGGATTGATACAGAGGGCAGAAGTTGGATACTGTGGTACAGAAGGACCATTACAGAGAGCGAAGGTTGGAGACTGAGGTTCAGAAGGACTGTTGCAGAGAGCAGTGTTTGGAGACTGAGGTGCAGAAGTACTGTTAAAGAGAGCAGAGGTTGGAGTCTGAGGTGCAGAAGGATTGGTACAGAGAGGAGAGTTTGGAGACTGGGGTGTAGAAGGATTGCTACAGGAAGCAGAGTTTGGAAATTGGGGTGCAGAAGGACTGTTACAGAGAGCAGAGTTTGGATACTGGGGTGCAGAAGGACCATTAAAGAGAGCAAAAATGGAGACTGAGGTGCACAAGGACTTTTACAGAGAGCAGAGTTAGGAGACTGAGGTGCAGATGGATCATTGCAGAGAGAAGAGTTTGGAGACTGGGGTGTAGAAGGAGTGTTACAGAAAGAAGAAGTTGGCAATTCGGGACCAGATGGATCTTTACAAAAGAAGAGGTTGGAGACTGCGATATAAAAGGACTTTTACAGAGAGCAGAGTTTAGAGAGTGGGTAGAAGAAGGATCGTTGCAGAGAGCAGATGTGGGAATCTGGGGTGGAGAAGGACTGTTACAGAGAGCACAGATTAGGGACTGGGGTCCAGAAAAATATATTGCAGAGAGCAGAGTTTAAAGACCTGGGTGCAGAAGGACTGATACAGAGAGAAGAGTTTGGAGACTGTGGTGCAGAAAAATCTTACAGAGAGTAGAGTTTGGAGACTGGGGTGCAGAAAGACTGTTCCAGAGAGCAGAGGTTGGGGACTGGAATGCAGAAGGACTTTTGCAGATAGAACAGTTTCGAGACTGGGTTGCAGAGGGATCTTACAGAGAGCATTTTGGAGACAGAGGTGCAGAAGAAGTGTTACAAGAGCAGAGGTTTAAGACTAGGGTGCAGAAGGATTGTTGCAGAGAGCAGCGTTTTCAGACTGAGGTGCAGAAAAACTGTTGCAGACAGCAGATGTTGGATCCTGGGGTGCAGAATGATCGTTGCAGAGAGCAGAGGTTGGAGACTTGGGTGCAGAAGGCCTCTTAAAGAGAGCAGATTTATAAGACTGGGGTGAAGAAGGCCTGTTACAGAGAGCAGAGTTTGGAGATTGTGGTGCAGAAGGACTGATACAGAGAGCAGAGTTTGGAGAATTGGTTGCAGAAGAATTTTACAGAGAGCAGAGTTTGGAGACTGAGGTGCAGAAGGGCTTTTACATAGAGTAGAGTTTGGAGACTGAGGAGCAGAAGGAACGTTGTAGAGAGCAGAGGTTGGAGACTGATGTCCAGACGGATTGTTACAGAGATTAGATGGTGGAGACTGGAGTGCAGAAGGAGTGTTACAGAGAGCAGAGTTTGGAGATTGGGGTGCAAAAGATCTGTTACCGAGAGCAGAGGGTGGATACTGGTGTGCAGAGGACTGGTGCAGTGTTCAGAGTTTGGAGACTGAGGTGCAGAAGAACTGTTACAGAGTGCAGAGTTTGGAGACTGGGGTGCAGAAAGACTAATACAGAAAGTAGAGTTTGGAGACTGACATGTAGAAAAACCGTTACAGAGAGCAGAGTTTGAATACTGCTGTACAGAAGTACTGTTACAGGGAGCAGAGGTTGGAGACTGGGGTTCTAAATATCATTGCAGAGAGCAGATGTTTTAGACTGGTGTTCAGAAGTATCTTACAGAGAGCATAGGTGGGAGACTGATCTGAATAATGACTGTTACAGAGACCAGTGCTTGAAGACTGGGGTGCAGAAGGATCGTTGCAGAGAGCAGAGGTTGGAGACTGAGGTGCGGAATGATCGATGAGGAGAGCAGAGGTTGGAGACTATGGTGGAGAACGATACTTACCGAGAGCAGATGTTGGAGACTGGGGTGCAGAAGGACAGTTACAGAGAGCACAGGTTGGAGACTGGGGTGCAGAAGAAATGTTGCAGAGAGTAGAGGTTGGAGACTAGGTTGCAGAAGGACTGTTACAGAGAGGAGAGGTTGTAGACTGAGGCGCAGAAGGACTGTTACAGAGAGCAGAGTTTGGAGACTTGGGTACAGAAGAACTGATACAGAAAGCAGACTTTGGAGACTGTGGTGCAGAAGGACTGTTGCAGAGAACAGAGTTTGGAGACTGGGGTGCAGAATTACCGATGCACAGAGCTTAAATTGGAGATTTAGGTGCCTAAGATTGTTACAGAGAGCAGAGGTTGGATACTGGGGTGCATATGGACTTTTACAGAGAGCACAGGTTGGAGCTTGAGGTGCAGAAGAATCTTACAGAGAGCAGAGGTTGGAGACTAGGGTGCAGAATGACTGTTGCATATAGTAGAGGTTTGAAACTGAGGTCCAGAAAGATCCTTGCAGAGAGAAAATGTTGGATCCTGGGGAGAAGAAGGATCATTGCAGATAGCAGATTTTGGAGACAGGGGTGCAGAAGGTCTGCTACAGAGAGCAGAGTTTTGAGACTGAGGTGCAGAAATACTGTTACAGAGAGCAGAGTTTGGCGACTTGGTTGCAGAATGATTGTTACAGAGAGCAGAGTTTTCAGACTTAGGTGCAGAAGGACTGTTGCAGAGAGCAGATGTTCGAGAGTGGGGTGCAGAAAGACTCTTTCAGAGAACACAACTTGGAGACAGGGGTGCAGAAGGATTCTTGCAGGGATCAGAGGTTGGAGACTGGGGTGCAGAAGGCCTGTTACAGATATCACATTTTGGAGACTGGTGTGCAGAAAGATATTATAGAGAGCAGAGTTTGGATACTGAGGTGCAGAAGGACTGTTACAGAGAGCAGAGGTTGGAGACTGGGTTGCAGAATGATTGTTGCAGAGAGCAGAGTTTTCAGCCTTAGCTGCAGAAGGACTGTTGCAGAGAGCAGATGTTCGAGAGTGGGGTGCAGAAGGACTTATTTAGAGAGCAGAACATGGAGAATGGGGTGCAGAAGTTTATTTGCAGGGAGCAGAGGTTGGAGACTGTGGTGCAGAAGGCCTGTTACAGATATCACAGTGTGGAGACTGGTGTGCAGAAGGATATTATAGAGAGCAGAGTTTTGATACTGAGGTGTAGAAGGACTGTTACAGAGAGAAGAGGTTAGAGACTCGGGTGCAGTAAGCCTGTTACAGAGAGCAGAGGTTGGAGACTGGGGTGCAGAAGGACTGTTACAGAGAGCAGAGTTTGCAGACTGGGGTTCAGAAGGACTGCTGCAGAGAACAGATTTTGGAGACTGGGGTTCAGAAAAACAGATGCAGAGAGAAGATTTTAGAGGCTGGGGTGCAGAAGGACTATTAAATATAGCAGAGGTTGGAGACTGAGGTGCAGAAAGACTGTTACAGAGATCGGAGATTCAGACTGGGGTGCAGAAGGACTGTTACAGAGAGCAGAGTTTAAAGACTGGGGTTCAGATGGATCTTAATGAGAGCAGAGTTTGGAGACTGGGGTGCAAAAAGACTGTTGTAGAGAGCAGATTTTGGAGACTGTGGTGGAGAAGAATCGATGCAAATTGAAGAGGTTGAAGACTGGGGTGCAGAAGGCATTTTACAGAGAGCAGAGGTTGTAGACTGTTGTGCAGAAGGACTGTTACAGAGTGCAGAGTTTAAAGACTGGGATGCAGGAGGATCTTACAGAGAGCAGAGTTGGGAGACTGAGGAGCAGAAGGACTGTTACAGAGAGCAGAGGTAGAAGACTGGGGTGCAGAAGGGTCATTGCAGAGAGCAGATGTTTGCAACTAGGGTGCAGAAGGACTGTTGTAGAGAGCAGAGGTTGGAGAATATGCTGCAGAAGGACTGTTGCAGAGAGCAGAGTTTAGAGACTGAGGTTTGGAAGTCCTGCTACAGAAAGCAGAGGTTGGAGAATTGGATGCAGAAGGACTGTTACAGAGAGCAGTGGTTGGATACAGGGGTGCAGAAGGATCTTAAAGAGAGCAGAATTTGGAGACTGTGGTGCAGAAGGACTGTTGCAGAGAGCAGAGGTTGGAGACTGGGGTGCACAAGGAATTTTACAGAGAGCACAGGTTAAAGACTGAGGTGCAGAAGGATAGATACAGAGAGCAGAGGTTTGAGACTTAGGTTCAGAAGAACTGATACAGATAGCTGTATTTGGAGACTGGGGTGCAGAATGCCCATTTCGGAGAGCAGTGGTTGGAGACTGCAGTACAGAAGGACTGTTACAGAGAGCAGATGTTGGAAACTGGGAGCAGAAGGACTGTTGTAGAGGACAGAGGTTGGAGACTGGGGTACCACAGGACACTTGCACAAAGCAGAAAATAAAGACTGGGGAAGAGAAGGAATTTTACAGAGAACAGAGATTAAAATCTGGAGTGCAGAAGGATATTACAGAGACCAGAGTTTGGAGACTGTGGTGCAGAAAGACTGTTACAGAGAGCAGTTATTGGAGACTGACGTGCAGAAGTTCTGTTACATAGAGTAGATGTTGGAGACTGGTGTGCTGAAAGATTGATGAAAGTAGCAGAGCTTGGAGACAGGTGTGCAGAAGGATCTTACAGAGAGCAAAATTTTAGACTGGGGTGCAGAAGGACTCTTGTAGAGTTCAATGTTTAGAGACTGGGGTGCAGTAGGATCATTGCAGAAAGCAAAGTTTGGAGACTGGGGTGCAGAAGGACTGTTACAGAGAGCAGAGTTTGGAAACTGGGGTGCAAAAGGACTGTTACAGAGTGCAGAGTTTAACGACTTGGTGTCAGAAGGATCTTACAGATAGCAAAGTTGGGAGACTGAGGTGTAGAAGGACTGTTACAGAGAGCAGAGGTAGGAGACTGGGATGCAGAAGGGTCATTGCAGAGATCAGATGTTGGTAACTAGGGTGCAGAAGGACTGTGGTGGAAAGCAGAGGTTGGAGACTGGCATGCAGAAGGACTGTTGCAGAGAGCAGAGTTTGAAGACTCGGAAGCAGAAAGACTGTTACAGAGAGCAGATGTTGGATACTGGGGTGCTTAAGGATATTACAGAGAGCAGAATTTGGAGACTGAAGTGCAGAAGGACTGTTGCTGAGATCAGATATAGAAGACTGGGTTGCAGTAGGATCATTGTAGAGAGCAGATGTTGGAGACTGGGGTGCAGAAGGATCGTTGCAGAGAACAGATTTTGGAGACTGGGGTTCAGAAGGCCTGCTACAGAGAGAAGAGTTTGGAGACTGGCGTGCAGAAGGCCTTTTCCAGAGAGGAGAGCCTGGAGACTGGGGTGCAGAAGGACTGTTACAGAGAGGAGAGGTTAAAGACTGGGGTCCAGAAGGATTGTAGCAGAGAGCAGAGTTTTGAGAATGGGGTGCAGAAGGACTGTTGCAGAGAGCAGAGGTTGGAGACTGGAGTGCAGAAGGACTATTGCAGAGAGCAGAGGTTGGAGACTGAGGTGCAAAAGACTGTTACAGAGAGCAGAGTTTGGAGACTGGGGTGCTGAAGAACTGGTAAAGACAGCAGAGGTTGGAGACTGTGGTGCAGCAGGACTGTTGTTGAGAGTAGACGTTGGAGACTGGGGTTCAGATGGATCTTACAGAGAGAACAATTTGGAGACTGAGGTGCAGAAGGACTGTTGCATAAATCAGAGGTTGGAGACTGAGGTGCAGATAAATCGTTGGAGAGAGCAGATTTTTAAGACTGGAGTGCAGAAGGCCTGCTACAGAGAGCAGAGTTTTGAGATTGAGGTTACAGAAAGCAGAGTTTGGAAATTGGGGTGAAGAAAGACCGTTACAGAGACCAGAGTTTGGAGACTGCTGTATAGAAAAACTGTTACAGAGAGAAGAGGTTGGAGAGTGAGGTACAGAAGGATTGTTACAGAGAGCACAGGTTGGAGACTTGGGTGCAGAAGGACTGTTGTAGAGAGCAGACGTTGGAGACTGGGGTGAAGAAGGATTGATGTAGAGAGCAGAGGTTAGAGACTGGAGTGCAGAAGGACTGTTACAGAGAACAGAGGTTGGAGACTGTGGTGCAGAATGCCTGTTACAGAGAGAAAGGTTTGGAGAAAGGGTGCAAAACGACTGTTACAGAGGGAAGAGTTTGCAGACTGGGTTGCAAAAAGATCTTACACAGAGCAGAGGTTGGAGACTGAGGTGCAGACGGATTGTTACAGAGAGCAGATTTTGGAGACTGGGGTTGAAAAGGTTTGTTGCAGAAAGCAGATGTTGGAGACTGTGCTGTAGAAGGACTGTTGGAGGGAGCAGAGTTTGGAGACTTGGGTGCAGAAGAAATGTTGTAGTGAGCAGAGTTTGGAGACTGAGATGCAGAAGGACTGTTACAGAGATCACTGGTTGGAGACTGGCGTCAGAAGGACTGATAGAGAAAGAAGAGGTTGGAGACTGTGGTGAAGAAGGAAAATTACAGAGAGCAAACTTTAAAGACCGCAGTACAGGAGGCCTGATACAGAGAGCAGAGGGTGGAGACTGGGGTTGAGAAGGAGTATTTCAAAGTGCAGATATTGGAGACTGGGGTGCAGAAAAACTGTTGCAGAGAGAAGTGGTTGGAGACTGGGGTGCAGAAGAACTGTCGAAAAGAGCAGAAGTTGGAGACTGGGATGCAGAAGGACTGTTACTGAGAGCAGAGGATGGAGACTGGGGTGCAGATTGATCGTTGTAGAGAGCAGAGTATTGAGACTGGCGTGCAAAAGGACTGTTACACAGAACAGAGTTTGGAGAAGGGGTGCAGAAGGACTTTTACAGAGGGCAGAGTTTGGACACTGGGTTCAGAAGAATCTTACAAAGAGCAAATGTTTGAGACCGAGGTTCAGAAGGAAATTTACACAGAGTAGAGGTTGGAGACTTAAGAGCAGAAGGACTGTTGTAGAGAGCAGAGGTTAGAGACTGAGGTCCAGAAGGATTGTTACTTTGATCAGTGCGTGGAGACTGGGGTGCAGAAGGACAGTTACAGAGAGCACAGATGGAGACTGGGGTGCAGAAAAAATGTTGCAGAGAGCAGAAGTTGGAGACTGGGATGCAGAAGGACTGTTACTGAGAGCAGAGGTTGGAGACTGGGGTGCAGAGGAACTGATAGAGAAAGCTTACCTTGGAGACTGTGCTTCAGAAAGACTATTACAGAGAGCAGAGTTTTGAGACTGCGGTAAAGAAGGACTGTTACAGAGAGCAGAGTTTAGAGACTGAGGTGCCGAAAGAGTGTAGGAGGGAGTAGAGGTTTGAGATTTTGGTGCAGGAGGACTGTGGCAGAGAGCAGAGTTTGGAGACTGAGGTGAAGAAGGACTGTTACCTAGAGCAGAGGTTGGAGACTGGGGTGCAGAAGTACTGATACAGAAAGCAGAGGTTAGAGACTGGGGTGCAGAAGAACCGTTAAAGAGAGCAGATTTTGGAGACTGCACTACATGAGGACTGTTACAGAAAACAGAGGTTGGAGAAGGTGTGCAGAAGGTCTGTTACAGAAGGCAGAGTTTACAGACTGGGTTGCAGAAGGATCTTACAGAGAGCAGATTTTGGAGACTGCAGTACAGAAGGACTTTTACAGAGAGCAGAGGTTTTTAGACTGGGGTGGAGAAGAACTGTTTTAGAGATGTTGGAGTCTGTGGTTCAAAAGGAATGTTGGAGAGAGCAGAGGATAAAGACTGGAGTTTAGAAGTACTGTTGCAGAGAGCAGAGTTTGCAGACTGAGTTTCGAAAGGACTGTTACAGCGGGCAGAGTTTGGAGACTTTGGTGAGAAACGATGGATACAGAAAGCAGAGGTTGGATACTGGGGTGCATAAGTACCCTTACAAAGAACAAAGATTGGAGACTGCAGTACAGAAGAACTGTTACAGAGAGTAGAGGTTAGATACTGGGGTGCAGAATAACTGTTTTAGAGAACAGAGTTTGGAGACTGGGGTGCAACAGGATCGTTGCAGAGAGCAGAGTTGTAAGACTGAGGTAAACAAAGACTGTAGCAGGCAGCAAATGTTGGAGACTGGGGTGCAGAAGGACTTTTGCAGAGAGCAGAGGTTGGAAACTGGGGTGAAAAAGGATTGTTGTAGAGAGCAGAGTTTTTAGACTGGGGTGCAGACAGCAGATGTTGTAATCTGGTGTACAGAAAGATCATTGCAGACATCAGAGGTTTGAGACTGGGGTACAGAAGGACTGTAACAGAGAGTAGAGTTTCGAGACTGAGGTGCAGAAGGATCGTTGCAGAGAGCAGAGGTTTGAGACTGGGGTGCAGTAGAACTACTACAGAGAGCAGAGTTTTTAGACAAGTTTGCACAAGAATCTTACAGAGAGCAGAGTTGTAGACCGATGTGCACCGGGACTGTTACAAAGAGCAGAGGTTGGAGACTGGGGAGCAGAAGGATCATTGTAGAGAACAGAGTTTTCACACTGAGGTGCAGAAGGACTTTTGAAGAGAGCACATGTTGGAGACTGGGGTGCAGAAGGACTGTTGCAAAGAGCAGAGATTTGGGACTGGGGTGCATAAGGATCATTTTAGAGAGCAAAATTTTGAGACTGGGGTTCAGAAGGATTGTTATAGAAAACAGAGATTGGAGACTGGGGTGCAGAAGGCCTATTACGGAGAGCAGAGTTTGGAGAAGGGGTTCACAAGTATATTTACAGGGAGTAGTTTTTGGAGACTGAGATGCAGAAAGACCGTTGCCGAGAGCAGAGTTTGAAGACTGAGGTGCAGAAGGATTGTTACAGAGAGAAGAGGTTGTAGACTGGGTTGCAGAGGGACTGTTGCAGAGATCAGAGACTGGACACTGGGGTGTAGAAGGAATGTTGCGGAGAGCGCAGGTTGGAGATTGGGGTGCAGAAGAACTGATACGGAAAGCTGATGTTGGAAACTGGTTTGCAGAAGGACCGTTCCAGAGAGCAGAGTTTTGAGACTGCGTTACAGAAGGACTGTTACAGTGAGCAGAGGTTGGATACTGGGGTGCAGAAGGACTGATGCAGAGAACAGAGTTTGGAGACTGGGGTGCAGACGAACCTTTTCAGAGAGCAGAGTTTGGAGACTCAGGTGCAGAAGGATTGTTATAGAGAGAAGAGGAAGGATAGTGGTGTTCAAAAGGACTGATCCAGAGAGCATTTGTTTGAGAATGGGGTTTAGAAGGCCTGTTACAGAGAACAGCGGTTGGAGACAGAGGTGCTGAAGGATCATTTCAGAGAGGAGATATTAAAGACTGAAGTGCAGAAGGACTGTTATAGAGAGGAGCGTTTGGAGACTGGGGTGCAGAAGGACTGTTACAGAGAGTAGAGTTTGGAGACTGGGGATCAGATGGATCTTACAGAGAGCAGAGTTTGGAGACTGGGGTTCAAAAGGAGTGTTGCAGAGATCAGATGTTGGAGACTGGTGTAGAGAAGAATCGTTGCAGAGAGAAGAGGTTAAAGACTGGGGTGCAGAATGTCTCTTACAGACAGCAGAGTTTGGAGACTGTTGTGCAGAAAGACTGTTACAGAGTGCAGAGTTTAAAGATTTGGTGGCAGAAGACTCTTACAGAGAGCAGAGTTGGGAGACTGAGGTGCTGAAGGACTGTTACAGAGAGAAGAGGTTAGAAACTGGGGAGCATAAGGGTCATTGCGGAGAGCAGGGTTTGAGACTGAGGTGCAGAAGAACTGTTTAGAAATTAGATGTTGGAGACTTGGGCACAGAAGGACTGTTGCAGAGAGCAGATTTTGGTAACTTGGGTGCAGAAGGACTGTTGTATAGAGCAGAGGTTTTAGACTGGGGTGCAGAAGTACTGTTACAGAGAGCAGAATTTGGAGACTGAGGCGCAGAAGGAGAGTTTCAGAGATTAGAGGTTTAAGACTGAGGTGCAGTAGGATCATTGCAGAGAGCAGAGTTTGGAGACTGGGTGCAGACGGATCGTTGCAGACAGCAGATGTTGGAGACTGGGGTGCAGAAGGCCTGGTACAAAGAGAATAGTTTAGAGACTGGAGTGCAGAAGGCCTGTTACAGAGAGGAAAGTTTGAGACTGGGGTGCAGAAGGACAGTTATAGAGAGCAGAGTTTGGAGACTGGGTTGCTGAAGGATCTTACAGAGAGCAGAGGTTGGAGACTGAGGTGCAGTTGGACTGTTACTGAGAGCAGTGTTTGGAGACTGGGGTGCAGAAGGATCGTGAAGAGAGCAGAGTTTTCAGACTGAGGTTCATTAGGACTGTTACAGGGAGTAGAGGTTTCAGACTGAGGTGTAGAATCACTGTTACAGAAAACAGAGTTTGGAGACTGAGGTGCAGAAGGACTGTTAGAGAAAGCAGAGGCTGGAAATTGGGGTGCAGAAGGACTGTTACAGAGACCAGACTTTGGAGACTGCGGTATAGAAAAACTGTTACAGAGAGCAGAGGTTGGAGACTGGGGTGTAGAAGGAATATTACAGAGAGCACAGGTTGGAGAGTGCAGAATGATAGATACAGAGAGCAGAGGTTTGAGACTAAGGTTCAAAAGGACCGATACAGAAAGCAGAGTTTGGAGACTGGGGTGCTGAAAGACCGTTACGGAGAGAAGAGGTTGGAGACTGGGGACCACAAGGACTGTTGCAGAGGACAGAGGTTGGAGACTGGGGTAACACAGGACACTTGCAGAAGGTCGAGTATAAAGACTGGGGTGGAGAAGATGTTACAGAGAGCAGAGTTTGGAAACTGAAGTGCAGAAGGATCCTACAGAGAGCAGAGTTTTGAGACTGTGGTGCAGAAGGATTGTTACAGAGAGCAGAGGTTGGAGACTGGGGTCCAGAAGGATCGTTGCAGAGAGGAGAGTTTGGAGATTGGGGTGCAGAAGGACTGTTGCATAGAGCAGATGTTGGCCATGAGGTGAAGAAGGACTGTTGCAGAGAGCAGATGATAGAGTCTGATTTGCTGAAAGACTCTTACAGAAAGCAGAGTTTGGAGACTGGGTACAGAAGGACTTTTTCAGAGATCAGAGGTTAAAAACTGTGGTGCAGTAGGATCATTGCAGAGAGCAAAGGTTGAGACTGGGGTGCAGAAGGATCTTTGAAGAGAGCAGATTTTGAAGCCAGGGTGCAGAAGGCCTGCTACAGAGAGCAGAGTTTGGAGACTGAGGTGCAGAAACACTGTTACAGAAACTAGAGGTTGGAAATTAGAGTGCAGAAGAACGTTACAGAGACCAGAGTTTGGAGATTGCGGTATAAAAAAACTGTTACAGAGTGCAGAGTTGAGAGGCTGGGGTGCAGAAGGACTGTTGCAGAGAGCAGAGGTTGGAAACTGGGGTGTAGAAGTATTGTTGCACAGAGCAGATGTTGGAGACTGGAGTCGAGAAAGACTGTTGCAGAGAGCAGAGGTTGGAGACTGAGGTGCAGAAGGACTGTTGCAGAGAGCAGATGCTGGAGACTAGAGACCAGAAGGACTGTTGCAGAGAGCAGAGGTTGGATACTAGGGTTCAGATGCATCTTACAGAGAGCAGAGGTTGAAGACTTGGGTGCAAATGGAGTGTTCAGAGAGCAGAGGTTAGAGACTGGAGTGCAGAAGCTATGTTACAGAGAGCAGGTTTTGAAAACTGAGGTGCAGAAAGATCGTTTCAGAGAGCAGAGTTTTCAGACTGAGGTGCAGAAGGACTGTTGCAGAGATCAGATGTTGGAGACTGGGGTGCAGAAGGAATATTACAGAGAGTAGAGGTTATAGATTGGGGTTCAAAAGGCCTGTTACAGAGAGCAGAGGTTGGAGACTGGGGTGCAGAAAGACTGTTACAAAGAGTAGAGTTTGGAGACGGGGTTGCAGAAGGATCTTAAAGAGAGAAGAGTTTGAAGACTGAGGTGCAGCAGGCGTGTTACAGAGAGCAGAGTTTGAAGATGGGGTGCAGAAGGATCATTGCAGAGCACAGAGTTTTCAGACTGAGTTGAAGAAGGACTGTTGCAGAGAGCAGTTTTTTGAGACACGGGTGCAGAAGGACTGTTGCAGAGAGTAGACGTTGGAGACTGGGGTAAAGAAAGATCGTCGTTGAGAGCAGAGGTTTGAAACTGGGGTGCAGAAGGACTGTTAAAGAGAACAGAGGTTGGAGACTGGGGTGCAGAAGGCCTGTTACAGAGAGAAGAGTTTGGAGAAAGGGTGCAGAAGGAGTATTAAAAAGAGTAGAGGTTGAAGACTGGGGTGCAGAAGGACTGTTATAGAAAGCAAAGTTAGGAGACTGGGTGGCAGAAGGATCTTACAGAGAGCAGAGTTTGGAGACTGAGGTGCAGGAGGACTGTTACAGAGAGGCAGAGTTTGAAGAGTGGGGTTCAGATGGATCATGTAAAGAGAAGAGGTTTCAGACTGAGGTATAGATCGACTGTTACAGAGAGCAGAGGTTGGAGACTGGGGAGCAGCGGGATTGTTGCAGAGAGCCAAAGTTGCAGATGGAGGTGCAGAAGGACTGTTACAGAGATCAGAGTTTGGAGACTCTGGTGCAGAAGAACTGATAGAGAAAGCAGAGGTTGAAGACTGGGGTGTAGAAAGACTGTTGCAGAGAGCAGAGTTTAGAGACTGGGTTGGAGAAGGACTTTTCAGACAGCAGATTTTGGAGACTGAGGTGCAGAAGGAATGTTGCAGAGAGGAGAAATTAGAGACTGGGGTGCATATGGACTATTGCAGTGAGCAGAGGTTGCAGACTGAGGTGCAGAAAGCCTGATACAGACAGCAGAGTTTCGAGAATGTGGTGCTAAAGGAATGATACAGAAAACAGAGGTTGGAGAACGTGCTGCAGTAGGACCCTTACAGAGAACAGAGTATGGAGACTGCAGTACAGAACGACTGTTACAGAGAGCAGAGGTTTTAGACTGGGGTGCAGAATAACTATTGTAGCGATCAAAATTTGAAGACTGGGGTGCAGAAGGACCATTGCAGAAAGCAGAGTTTGTAGACTGGGGTTCAGAAGGATCTTACAGAGAGCAGAGTTTGGACACTGAGGTGCATAAAGACTGTTGCAGAGTGCAGAGGTTGGAGATTGGGGCACAGTAGGACTGTTGCAGAGAACAGAGGTTGGCGTCTGAGGTACAGAAGGACTGTTACAGAGAGCAGAGTTTTGGAGAATGGGTTGCAGAATTACTGATACATAACGCAGAGTTTGGAGACTCAGGTGCAGAAGGACCCTTACAGAGAAAAGAGGTTAGAAACTGGGTTGGAGAAGGACCTTTACAGAGAACAGAGGTTGAAGACTGCGGTACAGAAGAACTGTGGTTGAGATGAAGGTTGGAGACTCGGGTGCAGAGGGACCATTGCAGAGAGCAGTGGTTGGAGACTGCAGTACAGAAGGACTATTATGAAGAGCAGATGTTGGAGAATGGGGTGGAGAAGAACTGTTGCAGAGAGCAGAGATTGCAAAGTGAGGTGCAGAAGGACTGTTACAGAGAGCAGAGTTTGGAGTCTGTGGTGCAGAAGGACTGATACAGAAAGCAGAGGTTGGAGACTGGGTGAAGAAGGACCCTTACAGAGAACAAAGGTTGAAGACTGCGGTACTGAAGAAGTGTTTTTGAGAACAAGGTCGGAGACTGGGGTGCAGAGGGACCATTGCAGAGAGCAGAGGTTGGAGACAGGGGTGCAGAAGAAATGTTACAGAGAGCAGATGTTGGAAACTGGGGTACAGAATGATCTTGAAGAGAGCAGAATTTGAAGACTGGTTGCAGAAAGACTGTTGCAGAATAGACGTTGGAGACTGGGGTGCAGAAGGATCGTTGCAGAGAGCAGATTATGGAGACTAAGGTATAGAAGGACTGTTCTAAAGAACAGAGCTTGGAGTCTGAGGTACAGAAGGACTGTTACAGAGAGCAGAGGTTGGAGTCTGAGGTGCAGAAGGACTGTTACAGAGAGCAGAGTTTAGAGACCGGGGTACAGAAGGACTGATAAAGAAAGCAGAGTTTGGAGACTGGGGTGCAGAAGGACCATTACAGAGAGCAGAGGTTGGAGACTGCAGTATAGAAGGACTGTTACAGAGAGCAGAGCTTGGAGACTGCGGTGGAAAAGGACTGTTGCAGTGAGCATATTTTGGAGACTGGAGTGAGGAAGGACTGTTGCAGAGAGAAGAGGTTGACGACTGGGTTGCAGAAAGACTGTTGCAGAGAGAAGAGGTTGCAGAGTGAGGTGCAGAAGAACTGTTACAAAGAGCAGAGTTTGGAGACTGTGGTGAAGAAAGACTGATACAGAAAGCAGAGGTTGGAGACTGGGGTGCAAAAAGACCCTTATGGAGAACAGAGTTTGAAGACTGCGGTACAGAAGAATTGTTGTAGAGAACAAGGTTGGAGACTTGGCTGCAGAGAGACCATTGCAGAGAGCAAACGTGGATACTGGGTTGTAGAAGGAATGTTACAGAGAGAAATGTTTGGAGACTGGGGTGCAGAAGGAATTTTGCAGAGAGCAGACGTTGGAGACTGGGGTGCAGAAAGATCGTTACACAGAGTAGACTATGGAGACTGGGGTATAGAAGGACTGTTCTAGAGAACAGAGGTTGGAGAGTGGGTGCGGAAGGACTGTTACAGAGAGCAGAGGTTGGAGACTGAGGTGCAGAAGGACAGTTTCAGAGAGTGGAGTTTAGAGACAGAGGTGTAGAAGGACTGTTGTAGAGAGCAGATGTTGGAACCTGGGGTGTAAGGATCTTACAGAGAGGAAAGTTTGGAGACTAGGGTGCAGAAGGATCATTGCAGAGTAGATTATAGAGTATAGAAGGACCGTTCTAGAGACCAGAGGTTGGAGACTGGGGTGCAGAAGGACTGTTGCAGTAAGCAGTTGTTGAAGCCTGTGGTGCAGAAAAACTGTTACAGAGAGCAGTGTTTGGAGACTGGGGTGCAGCACTGATACTGAGAGCAGAGGTTAGAGACTGGGGTGCACAAGGGCTGTTAAAGAGAGCAGAGTTTTGAGACTTGGGTGCAGAAGGCCTATTACAGAGAGCAGATGTTGGACTGGGTGCAGAAGGCCTCTTAAAAAGAGCAGAGGTTGGAGACTGATGTGCAGAAGGACTGTTACATAGAGCAGAGATTGGAGACTGGGGTGCAGAAGGACTGTTGCAGTAGCAGAGGTTGGAAACTGGGGTGAAGAAGACTGTTGCAGAGTGCAGTGTTTTTAGACTTGGGTGCAGAGGACTGTGGCAGAGAGCAGAGGTTGGAGACTGGGGTGCAGGAAGACTGTTACAGAGAGCAGAGGTTGAAGCCTGGCATGCAGAACGACCGTGTCAGAAAGCAGAGTTTGGAAATTGCGCTTCAGAAGGACTAATACAGAAAGCAGAGTTTTGAGATGGTGTTCACATGGACCCTTAAAAAGAACAGAGGTTGGAGACTGATTTACAGAAGGACTGTTACAAAGAGCAGAGGTTGGAGACTGGGGTGCAGAATAAGTGTTGTAGAGAAAAGAGGTGGAAGACTCTGGTGCAGAAGGACCATTACAATAAGCATAGTTTGGAGACTGGGTTTCATAAGGATCACACAGAGAGCAAAGTTTGGACCCTGAGGTGCAGAAGGACAGTTGCAGAGAGCAGAGGTTGGAGTCTGAGGTGCAGAAGAACTATTAAAGAGAGCAGAGTTTGGAGACTTCGGTGGAAAATACCGTTGCAGAGAGCAGATTTTAGAGATTGGCGTGAGGAATGACTGTTGCCGAGAGCAGAGTTTGAAGACTGGGGTGCAGAAGGGCTGTTGCAGAGAGCAGAGATTGCAGAGTGAAGTGCAGAAGGACTGTTACAGAGAGCAGAAGTTGGAGACTTGAGTGCAGAAGGACCCTTACAGAGAACAGAGGTTGAAGACTGCGGTACAGAAGAACTGTTGTAGAAAACAAGGTTGGAGACTGGGGTGCAGAGGGACCATTGCAGAGAGCAAACTGTGGAGACTGGGGTGCTGAAAGAATGTTACTGAGAGCTGAGTTTGGAAACTGGGATTCGGAAGGATCTTACACAGAGGAAAGTTCGGAGATTGGGGTGAAAAAGATTGTTGCAGAGAGCAGACGTTGGAGACTGGGGTGCAGGATGATCGTTGCAGAGAGTCGATTATGGAGACTGGGGTATACAAAGAGTGTCCTAGAGAGCAAAGGTTGGGGACTGGGGTGCAGAAAGACTGTTTCAGAGAGCAGTTGTTTAAGATTGTTGAAGATTGGGGTGCAGCAGGACTTTTGCAGAGAGCAGAGGTTGGAGTCTGAGGTGCAGAAGGACTGATACAGAATGCAGAGTTTGGAGACTGGGGTGCAGAAGGACCATTACAGAGAGCAGAGGTTTGAGACTACAGTAGAGAAGGACTGTTGCAGAGAGAAGAGGTTGGAGTATGGGGTGCAGAATAAGTGTTGTAGAGAACAGAGTTTGGAGACTTGGGTGCAGAAGGACCATTTTAGAAAGCAGAGGTTGGAGACTGGGTTTCCGAAGGATCTTACAGAGAGCAGAGGTTGGACACTGAGGTGCAAGAGGACAGTTACAGAGAGCAGAGGTTGGAGATGGAGGTACAGAGAGACTGTTACACAGAGCAGAGGTTGGAGAGTGGGGTGCAGAAGGACAGTTAGAGAGCACAGTTTTGAGACACTGGGGTGAAGAAGAAATGTTGCAGAGAGCAGAGGTTGGAGACTGGGGTGCAGAAGAACTGATTCTGAGAGCAAAATTTGGAGATGGGGGACCAGAACGATCTTACAGAGAGGAAATTTTGGAGACTGGGGTGCAGAAGGACTGTTGCAGAGAGCAGTTGTTGAAGAATGAGGTGCAGAAGGACTGTTACAGAGAGCAGAGTTTGAAGACTGAGGTGCAGAAGGATCATTGTAGAGCACAGAATTTTGAGACTGAGGTGCAGAAGGACTGCTGCAAAGAGCAGTTGTTGGAGACTTGGGTGCAGAAGGACTGTTGCAGAGAGCAGAGTTTGGAGACTGGGGTGCAAATGGATCGTTTCAGAGCACAGAATTTTCAGACTGAGGTGCAGAAGGACTGTTGCAGAGATCAGAGGTTGGAGACTGAGTTGCAGAAAGACTGTTACAAAAAGCAGAGTTTGGAGAGTGGGGTGCACAAGAATCCTTGAAGAGAGTAGAGTTGTCAGACTCAGGTGCAGAAAGACTGATACAGGGAGCAGATTTTGTAGACTAAGGATCAGAAATATTCTTACAAAGAGCAGAGGTTTGAAACTGGGGTTCAAAACGATTGTTGTAGAGAGAAGAGTTTTGAGACTGGGGTGCAGAGGGATTGTTACAGAGAGCAGAGGTTGAAGAATGTGGTTCAGAAGGACCATTGCAGAGATCAGAGTTCGGTAACTGAGGTGAAGGAGGATTGTTAAAAAGAACAGAAGTTGGAGACTGGGGTGCAGAAGGACTGTTGCCGAAAGCAGAGTTCGAAGACTGGGGATTAGAAGGACTGTTGCATAGAGCAGAGGTTGGAGACTGGGGTGCAGAAAGACTGTTACATAGAGCAGAGTTTGGAGACAGGTTTACAGAAGGATCTTACAGAGAGCAGAGGTTCGAGACTGAGGGGCAAAAAGACTATTACAGAGAGCAGAGTTTGGAGACTGGGGTGCAGAAGGATCGTTGCAGAGAACAGCGTTTTTAGACTGAGGTGCAGAAGAACTGTTGCAGAGAGCAGAGTTTGGAGACTGGGGTGCAGAAGGACTGTTAGATAGAGCAGACGTTAGAAACTGGTGTGCAGAAAGATAGTTGCAGACAGCAGAGGTTTTAGACTGGGGTGCAGAAGAACTGTTACAGAGAGCAGAGTTTCGAGACTGCGGTGCAAAAAGATCGTTGCAAAGAACAGAGGTTGGAGACTGGGGTGCAGAAGAACTCCTACAGAGAGCAGAATTTTTAGGCAAAGTTGCACAAGGATCTTATAGAGAGCAGAGTTGTAGACCAATGTGCTTCAGGACTGTTAAAGAGAGCAGTAGTTGGAGACTGGGGTGCAGAAGGATCGTTGTAGAGAACAGAGTTTTCGGACTGAGGTGCAGAAGGTCTTTTGCAGAGAGCACATCTAGGAGACTGGGGTGCTGAAATACTGTTGCAAAGAGCAGAGTTTGTGGACTGGGGTGCAGAAGGATTGTTATAAAGAACAAAGGTTGGAGACTGCAGTGCAGTACACCTATTACGGAGAGCAGAGTTTGGAGAAGGGGTTCAGAAGTACATTTACAGAGAGAAGTATTTGGAGACTGTGGTGTAGAAGGACCTTTGCAGAGAACAGAGGTTGAAGACAGAGGTGCAGAAGGATTGTTACAGAGAGCAAAGTTTGGAGACTGGGTTGCAGATGGACTGTTGCAGAGAGCAGAGGCTGGACACTGGGGTTTAGAAGGACTGCTATGGAGAGCACAGGTTGGAGATTTGGTTGCAGAAGGACTGTTGCAGAGAGCAGAGTTTGGAGACTGCGTTACAGTAGGACTGTTAAATAGGCAAAGGTTGGAGATTTGGTATAGAAGGACTGTTGCAGAGAGCAGATGTTGGAGACTGGGGAGCAGAAGGACTGTTGCAGAGAGCAAAGTTTGTAGACTGAGGTGCAGAAGCACTGTTACAGAGAGCAGAGTTTGAAGAATGAGGTGCAAAAGGCCTGTTAGAGAGAACAGAGGTTGGAGACTGGGGTGCAGAAGGGTTGTTGCAGAGAACATAGTTTTCAGATTGAGGTGCAGAAGGACTGTTGCAGAGAGAAGAGTTTGGAGACTGAGGTGCAGAAGGACTGTTACAAAGAGCAGAGGTTGGAGACTGGGGTGCAGATAGACTGTTACAGAGAGCAGATTTTGGAGACTGCACTACAGGAGGACTGATACAAAGAGCAGAGTTTGGAGACTGGGGTCGAGAAGGACTTTTGCTGAGAGCAGAGGATGGAGACTGGGGTGCAGAATGATCGTTGTAGAGAGCAGAGTATTGAGACTGGGGTGCAAAAGGACTGTTACAGAGAACATAGTTTTGAGAAGGGGTGCAGAAAGACTGTTACAGAGGGCAGAGTTTGGAGACTGGGTTGCAGAAAAATTATACAAAGAGAAAATGTTGGAGACTGAGGTGCAGAAGGACTTTTACAGAGAGTAGAGGTTAGAGACTGAGGTGCAGAAGGAATGTTGCAGGAAGTAGATATTTGAGACTTTGGTGCAGGAGGACCTTGACAGAAAGCAGAGTTTGGAGACTGGGGTGCAGAAGGACTGTTACAGAGAGCAGAGATTGGTGACTTAGGTGCAGAAGGACTGTTACCGAAAGAAGAATTTAGAGACTGGGATGCACAAGGATCTTTGCAGAGAGCAGAGTTTTCAGACTGAGGTTCAGAAAGATTGTTCCAGAGAGCAGATGTTGGACACTGGGGTGCAGATGGCTCGTTGCAGAGAGCAAATGTTGGATACTGGGGTGCAGTAGGATTGTTACAGAGAGAAGAGGTTGGAGACAGGGGTTAAAAATATCATTGCAGAGATCAGAGTTTGGGAACTGAGGTGAAGAAGGACTGTTGCAGGGACCAGAATTTGAGACAGAGGTGCAGAAGTACTGGGGCAGAGAGCAGAGGTTGGAGACGGAGATGCAGAAGGACTGTAACAGAGAGTAGAGGTTGGAGACTGAGGTACAGAAAGATTGTTATTGAGAGCAGAGATTGGAGACTGGGGTTCAGGCGGACTGATACAGAAAGCAGAAGTTCAGACTGGGGTGCAGAAGGACCATTATAGAGAGCAGAGGTTGGATATTGCAGTACAGAAGGACTGTTACAGAGAGCAGAGGTTGGAGACTGGGGTGGAGAAGGACTGTTGCAGAGAGTAGATGTTGGAGACTGGGGTGCAGAAGAACTGTTGAAGAGAGCAGAAGTTGGAGACTGTGGTGCAGAAGGACTGTTACAGAGAGCAGAGGTTGGAGACTGTGGTACAGAAGGACTGTTAAAGAGAGCAGAGGTTGGAGACTGGGGAGCAGAAGGACTGTTACAGAGAGCAGAGTTTGGAGACTGGTGACCAGAAGGAATGTTACAGAGAACAGAGTTTGGAAAGTGGGGTGCAGGAGGATCTTACAGAGACCAGAGATTGGATACGGGGGTGCAGAATGACTGTTACAGAGAGCAGAGGTTGGAGACTGAGGTGCAGAATTACTGTTAAAGAAAGCAGAGTTTGGATACTTGGGTGCACAAGGATTGTTGCAGAGAGAAGAGTTTTCAGACTGAGGTAAAGAAGGACTGTTGCAGAGAGCAGATGTTGGACACTGGGTGCAGAAGGATCGTTGCAGAGAGCAGCGGTTTGAGAATGGGGTTCAGAAGGATTTTGAAAGAGAGCAGAGGTTTGAGACTGGGGTGCAGAAGGACCATTGCAGAGATCAGAGTTTGGGAACTGAGGTTAAGAAGGATTGTTTCAGAGAACAGATGTTGGAGACTGTGGTGCAAAAGGACTGTTGCAGAGAGGAGAGATTGGAAACTGGGGTTTAGAAAGACTGTTGCTGAGAGCAGAGTTTGGAGACTGGGGTGCAGAAGCACTGTTACAAGGAGCATAGTTTGGAGACATGGTTGCAGAAGCTTATTACACAGAGAAGAGTTTGAAGACTGAGGTGCAACAGGAGTATTACAGAGAGCAGAGTTTGGAAACTGGGGTGCAGAAGGATCTTTGCAGAAGGCAGAGTTTGGAGACTGGGTTGCAGAAGAATCTTACAGAGATCAGAGGTGGAAGACTGAGGTGCAGAAGGAATGTTACAAAGAGTAGAGTTTGCAGACTAAGGTGTAGAAGGACCATTGCAGAGAGCAGAGTTTGGAGACTGAGGTGCAGAAGGATTGTTAGAGATAGCAAAGCCTGGAGACTGGGGTGCAGAAAGACTGTTTCAGATAGCAGAGTTTGGAGACTGGGGTTTAGAAGGACTGTTTCTGGTAGCAGGTATTGGAGACTTAGGTGCAGAAGGACTGTTTCAGAGAGATGAGTTTGGAGACTGAGCAGCAGAAGGAATGTAACAGAGAAAAGAGGTTAAAGCCTGGGGTGCAGAAGGACTGATACATAAAGCAGAGGTTGGAGACTGGGGTGCAAACGGACCGTTACAGAAAGAAAAGTTTGGAGACAGTAATACAGGAGGACTGTTACAGAGAGCAGAGTTTGGAGACTGGGGTGGAGAAGAACTGTTTCAGAGTGCAGATTTTGGAGACTGGGGTAGAGAAGACCTGTTTCAGAGTGCAGATGTTGGAGACTGCAGTAGAGAAGAAATTTTGAAGAGAGCATAGGTTAGAGACTCGGGTGCAGAAGAACTGTCGCAGAGAGCAGAGGTTGGAGACTGAGGTGCAGAAAGAATGTTACAGAGAGCAAACTTTGGAGACTGGGGTGCAATTATTGATACAGAAAGCAGAGGTTGGAGACTGAGGTGCAGAAAGACCGTTACAGAGAGCAGAGTTTGGAGACTAGGATATACTATGACTGTTGCAGAGAGCAGATGTTGGAGACTGTTTTTCAGAAGGGCTTTTGCACAGAGCAGAGGTTAGAGAATGGGGTGCAGAAGTAAGGTTGCAGAAAGCAGAGGTTGGAGACAGAGGTGCAGAAGGACTGTTACACAGAGCCGAGGTTGGAAACAGTGGTACAGAAGGACTGATACAGAAAGCAGAGTTTTGAGACTGGAGTGCAGAAGGACCGTTACAGAGAGCAGAGGTTGGAGACTGGGGAGCAGATGGACTGCTGCAGAGAACAGAGTTTGGAGACTGGGGTGCAGCAGGACCGGTGCAGAATGCTTAGGTTGGAGCCTGGGGTGTAGTAGGAATGTTACAGAGAGCAGAGTTTTTAAACTGGCATGCAGAAGGTTCTGACAGAAAGCAGAGGTTGGAGACAGGCGTGCATAAGGACTGTTGAGGACAGGAGACGTTGGAGACTGGTGTGCAGATAATCGTTGCAGAGAGCAGAGGTTGGAGACTGGGGTGCAGAAGGAGTTTTGCAGAGAGTAGACGTTGGAGAATGGGGTGCAGAAGGATTGTTACAGACAGCAGAGGTTTGAGACTGGGGTACAGATGGACTTTTACAGAGAGTAGAGCTGGAGACTAAGGTGCAGAAGGACCGTTGCAGAGAGCAGAGGTTGGAGACTGAGTTGCAAAAACACAGTTACAGAGAGTAGAGTTTGGAGATTGGGGTGCAAAAGGTCTGTTACAGAGAGCAGAGTTTGGAGACTGGGGTGCAAAATAACTGTTACAGAGAGCAGAGTTTTTAGACAAGGTTGCAGAAGGATCTTACGAAGAGCAGAGATTGTAGACCGAGGTGTAGCAGGACTGGTACAGAGAGCAGATGTTGGAGACTGAGGTGCAGAAGGACTGTTACAGAGAGTAGAGGTTGGAGACTGAGGTGCAGAAGGATCGTTGAAAAGAAGAGAGTTTTAAGACTGAGGTGCAGAAGGACTGTTTCAGAGAGCACATGTTTGAGACTGGGGTGCAAAAGGACTGTTGCAGAGTGCAGAGGGTGGAGACTGGGGTGCTAAAGGATCGTTGTAGAGAGCAGAGTTTAGATACTGGGGTGCAGAAGGATTGTTATAGAAAACAGACTTTGGAGACTGGGGTGTAGAAGGCCTGTTACGGAGAGGAGGGTTTCGATAAGGGGTGCAGAAGAAATGTTAAAGGGGGTAGAGATTGGAGACTGGGTTGCAAAAGGATCTTACAGAGAGCAGACGTTGGAGCCTGAGGTGGAGAAAGACTGTTTAAGAGAGTAGAGGTTGGAGACTGAGATGCAGTAGGATTGTTACAGAGAGCATAGTTTAGAGACTGGGGTGCAGAAGGACTGTTGCAGATAGCAGAGTTTGGAGACTGGGGTGTAGATGGACTGTTGCATGGACGAGAATTTAGAGACTGGGGTCCTGAAGGACTTTTGCAGAGAGCATAGGTTGGAGACTGAGATGCAGAAGAACTGTTAGAGAGAGTAGAGGTTGGAGACTTGGTGCAGAAGGACTGATACAGAAAGCAGAGGTTGGAGACTGGGTTGCAGAAGGACCCTCACAGAGAGTAGAGGTTGGAGTCTGCAGTACAAAAGTACTGTTACAGATTGCAGAGTTTGGAGACTGGGGTGGAGAAGGACTGTTTCAGAGAGTAGATTTTGGAGACTGGGATGCAGAAGAACTGTTGCAGTGAACAGATGTTAAAGACTGGGGTGCAGAAGGAATGTTGCAGAGAGCAGAGTTTGGAGACTGAGTTGCTGAAGGACTGTTGCAGACAACAGAGGTTGGAGACTGTGGTGCAGAAAGACCGATGAAGAGAGCAGATCATGGAGACTAAGGTGCAGAAAGATTCTTTCAGAGAGCAGAGGTTGGGGACTGGGGTGCAGAAGGCCTGTTACAGAGATCAGAGTTTGGAGACTGTGGTGCAGAAAGATCTTACAGAGAGCAGAGTTTGGAGACTGGGGTGCACACGAACTGTTTCACAGAGCAGAGGTTGGATACTGGGTTGGAGGAGGATCATTGCAGAGAGAATACTTTGGAGACAGGGACGCAGAAGGCCTGTTACAGAGAGAAGAGTTTGGAGACTGGGGGGCAGAAGGCCTTTAACAGCGAGAAGATGTTTGAGACTGGGGTGAAGAAGGACTGTTACAGAGAGCAGAGGTTGGAGACTGAGGTTCAGAAGAACTATTACAGAGAGCAGAGGCTGGAGACTGGGGTGCAGAAGGACTGTTGCAGAGAACACAGGTTGGAGACTGGGGTGGAGAAAGAATGTTACAGAGAGCAGAGTTTGGAAACTGGGGTGCAGAAGGATCTTACAGAGAGCAGAGATTGAAGACTGGGGTTGAGAAGGACTGTTACAGAGAGCAGAGGTAGGAGACTGAAATGCAGAAGGAGTTTGGAGACTGGGGTGTAGAAGAATAGTTGCAGAGAGCAGAGTTGTAAGACTGAGTTTAAGAAGGACTGTTTCAGAGAGCAGATGTTGGAGACTGCGGTGTAGAAAGACTTTTGCAGAGAGTAGAGGTGGGAGATTGGGGTGCATAAAGATTGAAGGAGAGAGCAGAGGTTGTAGACTAAGGTGCAGAAGGACAGGTACACAGAGCAGAGATTGGAGACTGGGGTGCAGAAGGACTGATACAGAAAGCAGAGTTTGGAGACTCGGGTGCAGAAGGACCGTTACAGAAAGCAGAGGTTGGAGACTGCAGTACAGAAGGACTTTTACAGAGAGTAGAGGTTGGAGACTGGGGTGCAGAAGGATCATTGCAGAGAGCAGAGTTTGGAGACTGAGAAGCAGAAGGATCCATGCAGAGAGCAGAGGAGGAGACTGGGGTGCAGAATGACTGATACAGAGAGGAGAGGTTGGAGAATGTGGTGCAGGAGGATCTTTCAGAGAACTTAGGTTGGGGACTGGGGTGTAGAAGGACTGTTGAGAACAGCAGACTTTGGAGACAGGGGTGCAGAAGGATCGTTGCAGAGAGCAGAGGTTTCAGACTGAGGTTCAGAGGGACTGTAGCAGAGAGCAGATGTTGGAGACTGGGGTGCAAAAGGACTGTTGCAGAGAGCAAACGTTGGAGACTGGGTTTAAGAAGGATCGTTGCACAGAGCAGAGGTTGGAGACTGGGGAGCAGAAGGACTCTTACAGAGAGCAGAGGTTGGAGACTAGGGGGAAGAATGCCTGTTTCAGAGAGCAGAGTTTGTCGACTGGGTTGCAGAAGGAACTTACAGAGAGCAGAGGTTGGAGACAGGGGTGCAGATGGACTGATACAGAAAGCAGAGGTTAGAGACTGGGGTGCAGTAGGACCGATACAGAGAGAAGATTTTGGAGACTGCACTACAGGAGGACTGTTACGGAGAGCAGAGGTTGGAGACTGGGGTGGAGAAAGACTGTTTCAGAGTGCAGAGTTTGGAGACAGGGGTGCACACGGATCGTTTCAGAGAGCAGAGTTTTCAGACTGAGGTGAAGAAGGACTGTTGCAGAGAACAGATGTTAGAAACTGGGGTGCAGAAGGACTTTTTCAGAGAGCAGATGTTGGAGACTGAGGTGCAGAAGGATTGTTAAAGAGAGCAGAGTTTGAATACTAGGGTTCAGAAGGACCATTGCAGAGATCAGAGTTTGGGAACTGAGGTGAAGAAGGATCGTTGCAGAGAGCAGAGTTTTCAGACTGAGGTGCAGAAGGACTGTTGCAGAGAGCAGATTTTGGAGACTGGGGTGCAGAAGGTTGGTTGCATAGAGCAGAGTTTGGAGACTAAGGTGTAGAAGGACTGTTGCAGATAGCAGAGGTTGAAGACTGGGGTGTAGAACGACTGTTGCACGGACCAGAATTTGAGACAGCGGTGCTTACGGACTGTTGAAGAGAGCAGAGGTTGGAGACTGGATGCAGAAGGACTCTTACAGAGAGTAGAGGCTCGAGACTGAGGTACAGAAAGATTGTTACAGAGAGCAGAGATTGGAGACTGGGGTGCAGAAGGACTGTTGCAGAATGCAGAGTTTGGAGACTGGTGTGTAGAAGGACTATTGCAGGCAGCAGAGGTTGGAGACTGTGGTACAGAAGGACTGTTACAGAGAGCAGAGGTTGTATACTGGGGTGCAGAAGGACTGATGTAGAGAACAGAGTTTGGCGACTGGGGTGCAGGCGGACCGTTTCAGAGAGCAGAGGTTGAAGACTCAGGTGCAGAAGGATTTTTACAGAGAGCAGAGGTAGGATACTGTTTTGCAAAAGGACTGCTCCAGAAAGCATAGGATGGAGAATGGGGTTCAGAAGGCCTGTTACAGAGTGCAGCGGTTGGAGACTGAGTTGCTGAAGGTTCATTACAGAGAGCAGATGTTGGAGACTGAGGTGCAGTAGGACTGTTACAGAGAGGAGCGGATTGAGACTGGGGTGCAGAAGGATTCTTACAGAGAGCAGAGGATGGAGACTGGGGTGCAGAAGGAGTGTTACAGAGGGCAGAGGATGGAGACTGGGGTGCAGAAGGTGCGTTACAGAGAGCAGAGTTTGTAGATTGGTGACCAGAAGAACTGTTACAGAGAGCAGAGGTTGGTGAATGGGGTGCAGAAGGTCTGTTACAGAGAGCAGAGTTTGGAGACTCAGGTGCAGAAAGATCGTTACAGAGAGCAGAGGTTGAAGACTGGGGTGCAGATGGCCTGTTACA
>NW_027524597.1:0-30306 GCF_052094955.1 Ictidomys tridecemlineatus
AGTCTCTGCTTAGGGCTACATCAACAGCAAACAAACCATAGAGATAGAACTTGAAACTGCTTTATTGTGTCAAGTTTCAAAGAGCTAGCACAAACCGTGTTTGATTTAGAGTTCCAAATACATGTATCCCTATAGGAGAAAACAGAGTGAAACCTCAAAATGAAACCGGTTACTGCCAACGAACGGTTTAACCTAGAAGAACGAAATTTGGCGAGCCAAGTGGGATTGGTGTACTGATCATTACCTGAAAGTTTCATCAAGATTGGGTGAAAAAGTGTTTGCTGAGATTTCAGGCAACCCGTAGTTTTTTGGAAGCTTGGCAGGCCCTTTCCATGAAAGTGACTCTCGCCAGTCTCTGCTTAGGGCTACATCAACAGCAAACAAACCATAGAGATAGAACATGAAACTGCTTTATTGTGTCAAGTTTCAAAGAGGTAGCACAAACCGTGTTTGATTTAGAGTTCCAAATACATGTATCCCTATACAAGAAAACAGAGTGAAACCTCAAAATGAAACCGGTTACTGCCAACGAACGGTTTAACCTAGAAGAACGAAATTTGGCGAGCCAAGTGGGATTGGTGTACTGATCATTACCTGAAAGTTTCATCAAGATTGGGTGAAAAAGTGTGTGCTGAGATTTCAGGCAACTCGTAGTTTTTTGGAAGCTTGGCAGGCCCTTTCCATGAAAGTGATTCTCGCCAGTCTCTGCTTAGGCCTACATCAACAGCAAACAAACCATAGAGATAGAACTTGAAACTGCTTTATTGTGTCAAGTTTCAAAGAGCTAGCACAAACCGTGTTTGATTTAGAGTTCCAAATACATGTATCCCTATAGGAGAAAACAGAGTGAAACCTCAAATTGAAACCGGTTACTGCCAACAAACGGTTTAACCTAGAAGAACAAAATTTGGCGAGCCAAATGGGATTGGTGTACTGATCATTTCCTGAAAGTTTCATCAAGATTGTGTGAAAAAGGGTGTGCTGAGATTTCAGGCAACTCGTAGTTTTTTGGAAGCTTGGCAGGCCCTTTCCATGAAAGTGATTCTCGCCAGTCTCTGCTTAGGCCTACATCAACAGCAAAAAAACCATAAAGATAGAACTTGAAACTGCTTTATTGTGTCAAGTTTCAAGAGCTAGTACAAACCGTGTTTGACTTAGAGTTCCAAATACATGTATCCCTATAGGAGAAAACAGAGTGAAACCTCAAAATGAAACCGGTTACTGCCAACGAACGGTTTAACCTAGAAGAACGAAATTTGGCGAGCCAAGTGGGATTGGTGTACTTATAATTACCTGAAAGTTTCATCAAGATTGGGTAAAAAAGTGTTTGCTGAGATGTCAGGCAACTCGTAGTTTTTTGGAAGCTTGGCAGGCCCTTTCCATGAAAGTGATTCTCGCCAGTCTCTGCTTAGGGCTACATCAACAGCAAACAAACCATAGATAGAACTCGAAACTGCTTTATTGTGTCAAGTTTCAAAGAGCTAGCACAAACCGTGTTTGATTTAGAGTTCCAAATGCATGTATACCTATAGGAGAAAACAGAGTAAAACCTCAAAATGAAACCGGTTACTGCCAACGAACGGTTTAACCTAGAAGAACGAAATTTGGCGAGCCAAGTGGGATTGGTGTACTGATCATTACCTGAAAGTTTCATCAAGATTGGGTGAAAAAGGGTGTGCTGAGATTTCAGGCAACTCGTAGTTTTTTGGAAGCTTGGCAGGCCCTTTCCATGAAAGTGATTCTCGCCAGTCTCTGCTTAGGCCTACATCAACAGCAAACAAACCATAGATAGAACTTGAAACTGCTTTATTGTGTCAAGTTTCAAAGAGCTAGCACAAACCGTGTTTGATTTAGAGTTCCAAATACATGTATCCCTATAGGAGAAAACAGAGTGAAACCTCAAAATGAAACCGGTTACTGCCAACGAAAGTTTTAACCTAGAAGAACAAAATTTGGCGAGCCAAGTGGGATTGGTGTACTGATCATTAACTGAAAGTTTCATCAAGATTGGGTGAAAAAGGGTGTGCTGAGATTTCAGGCAACTCGTAGTTTTTTGGAAGCTTGGCAGGCCCTTTCCATGAAAGTGATTCTCGCCAGTCTCTGCTTAGGCCTAAATCAACAGCAAACAAACCATAGTGATAGAACTTGAAACTGCTTTATTGTGTCAAGTTTCAAACAGCTAGCACAAACGGTGTTTGATTTAGAGTTCCAAATACATGTATCCCTATAGAAGATAACAGAGTGAAACCTCAAAATGAAACCGGTTACTGCCAACGAACGGTTTAACCTAGAAGAACGAAATTTGGCGAGCCAAGTGGGATTGGTGTACTGATCATTACCTGAAAGTTTCATCAAGATTGGGTGAAAAAGGGTGTGCTGAGATTTCAGGCAACTTGTAGTTTTTTGGAAGCTTGGCAGGCCCTTTCCATGAAAGTGATTCTCCCCAGTCTTTGCGTAGGCCTACATCAACAGCAAACAAATCATAGAGATAGAACTTGAAACTGCTTTATTGTGTCAAGTTTCAAAGAGCTAGCACAAACCGTGTTTGATTTAGAGTTCCAAATACATGTATCCCTATAGGAGAAAACAGAGTGAATCCTCAAAATGAAACCGGTTACTGCCATCGAACGGTTTAACCTAGAAGAACGAAATTTGGTGAGCCAAGTGGGATTGGTGTAGTGATCATTACCTGAAAGTTTCATCAAGATTGGGTGAAAAGTGTGTGCTGAGATTTCGGGCAACTCGTAGTTTTTTGGAATCTTGGCAGGCCCTTTCCATGAAAGTGATTCTCGCCAGTCTCTGCTTAGGGCTACATCAACAGCAAACAAACCATAGAGATAGAACTCGAAACGGCTTTATTGTGTCAAGTTTCAAAGAGCTAGCACAAACCGTGTTTGATTTAGAGTTCCAAATACATGTATCCCTATAGAAGAAAACAGAGTGAAACCTCAAATTGAAACCGGTTACTGCCAACAAACGGTTTAACCTAGAAGAACAAAATTTGTCGAGCCAAGTGGGATTGGTGTACTGATCATTTCCTGAAAGTTTCATCAAGATTGGGTGAAAAAGTGTGTGCTGAGATTTCAGGCAACTCGTAGTTTTTTGGAAGCTTGGCAGGCACTTTCCATGAAAGTGATTCTCGCCAGTCTCTGCTTAGGCCTACATCAACAGCAAACAAACCATAGAGATAGAACTTGAAACTGCTTTATTGTGTCAAGTTTCAAAGAGCTAGCACAAACCGTGTTTGATTTAGAGTTCCAAATACATGTATCCCTATAGGAGAAAACAGAGTGAAACCTCAAAATGAAACCGGTTACTGCCAACGAACGGTTTAACCTAGAAGAACGAAATTTGGCGAGCCAATGGGATTGGTGTACTGATCATTACCTGAAAGTTACATCAAGATTGGGTGAAAAAGTGTGTGCTGAGATTTCGGGCAACTCGTAGTTTTTTGGAAGCTTGGCAGACCCTTTCCATGAAAGTGATTCTCGCCAGTCTCTGCTTAGGGATACATCAACAGAAAACAAACCATAGAGATAGAACTTGAAACTGCTTTATTGTGTCAAGTTTCAAAGAGCTAGCACAAACCGTGTTTGATTTAGAGTTCCAAATACATGTATCCCTATAGGAGAAAACAGAGTGAAACCTCAAAATGAAACCGGTTACTGCCAACGAACGGTTTAACCTAGAAGAACGAAATTTGGCGAGCCAAGTGGGATTGGTGTACTGATCATTACCTGAAAGTTTCATCAAGATTGGGTGAAAAAGTGTTTGCTGAGATTTCAGGCAACTCGTAGTTTTTTGGAAGCTTGGCAGGCCCTTTCCATGAAAGTGATTCTCGCCAGTCTCTGCTTAGGGCTACATCAACAGAAAACAAACCATAGAGATAGAACTTGAAACTGCTTTATTGTGTCAAGTTTCAAAGAGCTAGCACAAACCGTGTTTGACTTAGAGTTCCAAATACATGTATCCCTATAGGAGAAAACAGAGTGAAACCTCAAAATGAAACCGGTTACTGCCAACGAACGGTTTAACCTAGAAGAACAAAATTTGGCGAGCCAAGTGGGATTGGTGTACTGATCATTACCTGATGTTTCATCAAGATTGGGTGAAAAAGTGTGTGCTGAGATTTCAGGCAACTCGTAGTTTTTTGGAAGCTTGGCAGGCCCTTTCCATGAAAGTGATTCTCGCCAGTCTCTGTTTAGGGCTACATCAACAGCAAACAAACCATAGAGATAGAACATGAAACTGCTTTATTGTGTCAAGTTTCAAAGAGCTAGCACAAACTGTGTTTGATTTAGAGTTCCAAATACATGTATCGCTATAGGAGAAAACAGAGTGAAACCTCAAAATGATACCGGTTACTGCCAACGAACGGTTTAACCTAGAAGAACGAAATTTGGCGAGCCAAGTGGGATTGGTGTACTGATCATTACCTGAAAGTTTCATCAAGATTGGGTGAAAAAGGGTGTGCTGAGATTTCAGGCAACTCGTAGTTTTTTGGAAGCTTGGCAGGCCTTTCCATGAAAGTGATTCTCGCCAGTCTCTGCTTAGGGCTACATCAACAGCAAACAAACCATAGAGATAGAACTTGAAACTGCTTTATTGTGTCAAGTTTCAAAGAGCTAGCACAAACCGTGTTTGATTTAGAGTTCCAAATACATGTATCCCTATAGGAGAAAACAGAGTGAAACCTCAAAATGAAACCGGTTACTGCCAACGAACGGTTTAACACCTAGAAGAACGAAATTTGGCGAGCCAAGTGGGATTGGTGTACTGATCATTACCTGAAAGTTTCATCAAGATTGGGTGAAAAAGTGTGTGCTGAGATTTCGGGCAACTCGTAGTTTTTTGGAAGCTTGGCAGGCCCTTTCCATGAAAGTGATTCTCGCCAGTCTCTGCTTAGGGCTACATCAACAGCAAACAAATCATAGAGATAGAACTTGAAACTGCTTTATTGTGTCAAGTTTCAAAGAGCTAGCACAAACCGTGTTTGATTTAGAGTTCCAACTACATGTATCCCTACAGGAGAAAACAGAGTGAAACCTCAAAATGAAACCGGTTACTGCCAACGAACGTTTTAACCTAGAAGAACGAAATTTGGCGAGCCAAGTGGGATTGGTGTAGTGATCATTACCTGAAAGTTTCATCAAGATTGGGTGAAAAAGGGTGTGCTGAGATTTCAGGCAACTCATAGTTTTTGGAAGCTTGGCAGGCCCTTTCCATGAAAGTGATTCTCGCCAGTCTCTGCTTAGGGCTACATCAACAGCAAACAAACCATAGAGATAGAACTTGAAACTGCTTTATTGTGTCAAGTTTCAAAGAGCTAGCATAAACCGTGTTTGATTTAGAGTTCCAAATACATGTATCCCTATAGGAGAAAAGAGAGTGAAACCTCAAAATGAAACCGGTTACTGCCAACGAACGGTTTAACCTAGAAGAACGAAATTTGGCGAGCCAAGTTGGATTGGTATACTGATCATTACCTAAAAGTTTCATCAAGATTGGGTGAAAAAGTGTGTGCTGAGATTTCGGGCAACTCGTAGTTTTTTGGAAGCTTGGCAGGCCCTTTCCATGAAAGTGATTCTCGCCAGTCTCTGCTTAGGGCTACATCAACAGCAAACAAACCATAGAGATAGAACTTGAAACTGCTTTATTGTGTCAAGTTTCAAAGAGCTAGCACAAACCGTGTTTGATTTAGAGTTCCAAATACATGTATCCCTACAGGAGAAACAGAGTGAAACCTCAAAATGAAACCGGTTACTGCCAACGAACGGTTTAACCTAGAAGAACGAAATTTGGCGAGCCAAGTGGGATTGGTGTACTGATCATTACCTGAAAGTTTCATCAAGATTGGGTGAAAAAGTGTTTGCTGAGATTTCAGGCAACCCGTAGTTTTTTGGAAGCTTGGCAGGCCCTTTCCATGAAAGTGACTCTCGCCAGTCTCTGCTTAGGGCTACATCAACAGCAAACAAACCATAGAGATAGAACATGAAACTGCTTTATTGTGTCAAGTTTCAAAGAGGTAGCACAAACCGTGTTTGATTTAGAGTTCCAAATACATGTATCCCTATACAAGAAAACAGAGTGAAACCTCAAAATGAAACCGGTTACTGCCAACGAACGGTTAACCTAGAAGAACGAAATTTGGCGAGCCAAGTGGGGATTGGTGTACTGATCATTACCTGAAAGTTTCATCAAGATTGGGTGAAAAAGTGTGTGCTGAGATTTCAGGCAACTCATAGTTTTTTGGAAGCTTAGCAGGCCCTTTCCATGAAAGTGATTCTCGCCAGTCTCTGCTTAGGGCTACATCAACAGCAAACAAACCATAGAGATAGAACTTGAAACTGCTTTATTGTGTCAAGTTTCAAAGAGCTAGCACAAACCGTGTTTGATTTTAGAGTTCCAAATACATGTATCCCTACAGGAGAAAACAGAGTGAAACCTCAAAATGAAACCGGTTACTGCCAACGAACGGTTTAACCTAGAAGAACGAAATTTGGCGAGCCAAGTGGGATTGGTGTACTGATCATTACCTGAAAGTTTCATCAAGATTGGGTGAAAAAGTGTTTGCTGAGATTTCAGGCAACCCGTAGTTTTTTGGAAGCTTGGCAGGCCCTTTCCATGAAAGTGACTCTCGCCAGTCTCTGCTTAGGGCTACATCAACAGCAAACAAACCATAGAGATAGAACATGAAACTGCTTTATTGTGTCAAGTTTCAAAGAGGTAGCACAAACCGTGTTTGATTTAGAGTTCCAAATACATGTATCCCTATACAAGAAAACAGAGTGAAACCCTCAAAATGAAACCGGTTACTGCCAACGAACGGTTTAACCTAGAAGAACGAAATTTGGCGAGCCAAGTCAGATTGGTGTACTGATCATTACCTGAAAGTTTCATCAAGATTGGGTTAAAAAAGTGTTTGCTGAGATTTCAGGCAACTCGTAGTTTTTTGGAAGCTTGGCAGGCCCTTTCCCATGGAAGTGATTCTCGCCAGTCTCTGCTTAGGCCTACATCAACAGCAAACAAACCATAGAGATAGTACTTGAAACTGCTTTATTGTGTCAAGTTTCAAAGAGCTAGCACAAACCGTGTTTGATTTAGAGTTCCAAATACATGTATCCCTATAGGAGAAAACAGAGTGAAACCTCAAAATGAAACCGGTTACTGCCAACGAACGTTTTAACCTAGAAGAACGAAATTTGGCGAGCCACGTGGGATTGGTGTACTGATCATTACCTGAAAGTTTCATCAAGATTGGGTGAAAAAGTGTGTGCTGAGATTTCAGGCAACTCGTAGGTTTTAGGAAGCTTGGCAGGCCCTTTCCATGAAAGTGATTCTCACCAGTCTCTGCTTAGGCCTACATCAACAGCAAACAAACCATAGAGATAGAACTGGAAACTGCTTTATTGTGTCAAGTTTCAAAGAGCTAGCACAAACCGTGTTTGATTTAGAGTTCCAAATACATGTATCCCTATAGGAGAAAACAGAGTGAAACCTCAAAATGAAACCGGTTACTGCCAACGAACGGTTTAACCTAGAAGAACGAAATTTGGTGAGCCAAGTGGGATTGGTGTACTGATCATTACCTGAAAGTTTCATCAAGATTGGGTGAAAAAGGGTGTCCTGAGATTTCATGCAACTCGTAGTTTTTTGGAAGCTTGGCAGGCCCTTTAAATGAAAGTGATTCTCGCCAGTCTCTGCTTAGGGCTACATCAACAGCAAACAAACCATAGATAGAACTTGAAACTGCTTTATTGTGTCAAGTTTCAAAGAGCTAGCACAAACCGTGTTTGATTTAGAGTTCCAAATACATGTATCCCTATAGGAGAAAACAGAGTGAAACCTCAAAATGAAACCGGTTACTGCCAATGAACGGTTTAACCTAGAAGAACGAAATTTGGCGAGCCAAGTGGGATTGGTGTACTGATCATTACCAGAAAGTTTCATCAAGATTGGGTGAAAAAGTGTGTGCTGAGATTTCGGCAACTCGTAGTTTTTTGGAAGCTTGGCTGGCTTTTTTCATGAAAGTGATTCTGGCCAGTCTCTGCTTAGGGCTACATCAACAGCAAACAAACCATAGAGATAGAACTTGAAACTGCTTTATTGTGTCAAGTTTTCAAAGAGCTAGCACAAACCGTGTTTGATTTAGAGTTCCAAATACATGTACCCTATAGGAGAAAACAGAGTGAAACCTCAAAATGAAACCGGTTACTGCCAACGAACGGTTTAACCTAGAAGAACGAAATTTGGCGAGCCAAGTGGGATTGGTGTACTGATCATTACCTGAAAGTTTCATCAAGATTGGGTGAAAAAGGGTGTGCTGAGATTTCAGGCAACTCGTAGTTTTTTGGAAGCTTGGCAGGCCCTTTCCATGAAAGTGATTCTCGCCAGTCTCTGCTTAGGCCTACATCAACAGCAAACGAACCATAGAGATACAACTTGAAACTGCTTTATTGTGTCAAGTTTCAAAGAGCTAGCACAAACCGTGTTTGATTTAGAGTTCCAAATACATGTATCCCTATAGGAGAAAACAGAGTGGAACCTCAAAATGAAACCGGTTATTGCCAACGAACGGTTTAACCTAGAAGAACGAAATTTGGCGAGCCAAGTGGGATTGGTGTACTGATCATTACCTGAAAGTTTCATCAAGATTGGGTGAAAAAGTGTTTGCTGGATTTCAGGCAACCCGTAGTTTTTTGGAAGCTTGGCAGGCCCTTTCCATGAAAGTGACTCTCGCCAGTCTCTGCTTAGGGCTACATCAACAGCAAACAAACCATAGAGATAGAACATGAAACTGCTTTATTGTGTCAAGTTTCAAAGAGGTAGCACAAACCGTGTTTGATTTAGAGTTCCAAATACATGTCTCCCTATAGAAGAAAACAGAGTGAAACCTCAAAATGAAACCGGTTACTGCCAACGAATGGTTTAACCTAGAAGAACGAAATTTGGCGAGCCAAGTGGGATTGGTGTACTGATCATTACCTGAAAATTTCATCAAGATTGGGTTAAAAAGTGTTTGCTGAGATTTCAGGCAACTCGTAGTTTTTTGGAAGCTTGGCAGGCCCTTTCCATGGAAGTGATTCTCGCCAGTCTCTGCTTAGGCCAACATCAACAGCAAACAAACCATAGAGATAGTACTTCAAACTGCTTTATTGTGTCAAGTTTCAAAGAGCTAGCACAAACCGTGTTTGATTTAGAGTTCCAAATACATGTATCCCTATAGGAGAAAACAGAGTGAAACCTCAAAATGAAACCGGTTACTGCCAACGAACGTTTTAACCTAGAAGAACGAAATTTGGCGAGCCAAGTGGGATTGGTGTACTGATCATTACCTGAAAGTTTCATCAAGATTGGGTGAAAAAGGGTGTGCTGAGATTTCAGGCAACTCGTAGTTTTTTGGAAGCTTGGCAGGCCCTTTCCATGAAAGTGATTCTCACCAGTCTCTGCTTAGGCCTACATCAACAGCAAACAAACCATAGAGATAGAACTGGAAACTGCTTTATTGTGTCAAGTTTCAAAGAGGTAGCACAAACCGTGTTTGATTTAGAGTTCCAAATACATGTCTCCCTATAGAAGAAAACAGAGTGAAACCTCAAAATGAAACCGGTTACTGCCAACGAACGTTTTAACCTAGAAGAAAGAAATTTGGCGAGCCAAGTGGGATTGGTGTACTGATCATTACCTTAAAGTTTCATCAAGATTCGGTGAAAAAGTGTGTGCTGAGATTTCGGGCAACTCGTAGTTTTTTGGAAGCTTGGCAGGCCCTTTCCATGAAAGTGATTCTCGCCAGTCTCTGCTTAGGCCTATATCAACAGCAAACAAACCATTGAGATAGAACTTGAAACTGCTTTATTGTGTCAAGTTTCAAAGAGCTAGCACAAACCGTCTTTGATTTAGAGTTCCAAATACATGTATCCCTATAGGAGAAAACAGAGTGAAACCTCAAAATGAAACCAATTACTGCCAACGAACGGTTTAACCTAGAAGAACGAAATTTGGCGAGCCAAGTGGGATTAATGTACTGATCATTACCTGAAAGTTTCATCAAGATTGGGTGAAAAAGTGTGTGCTGAGATTTCAGGCAACTCGTAGTTTTTTGAAACCTTGGCAGGCCCTTTCCATGAAAGTGATTCTCGCCAGTCTCTGCTTAGGGCTACATCAACAGCAAAGAAACCATAGAGATAGAACTTGAAACTGCTTTAGTGTGTCAAGTTTCAAAGAGCTAGCACAAACCGTGTTTGATTTAGAGTTCCAAATACATGTATCCCTATAGGAGAAAACAGAGTGAAACCTCAAAATGAAACCGGTTACTGCCAACGAACGGTTTAACCTAGAAGAACGAAATTTGGCGAGCCAAGTGGGATTGGTGTAATGATCATTACCTGAAAGTTTCATCAAGATTGGGTGAAATAGGGTGTGCTGAGATTTCGGGCAACTCGTAGTTTTTTGGAAGCTTGGCAGGCCCTTTCCATGAAAGTGATTCTCGCCAGTCTCTGCTTAGGGCTACATCAACAGCAAACAAACCATATAGATAGAACGTGAAACTGCTTTATTGTGTCAAGTTTCAAAGAGCTAGCACAAACCGTGTTTGTTTTAGAGTTCCAAATACATGTATCCCTATAGGAGAAAACAGAGTGAAACCTCAAAATGAAACCGGTTACTGCCAACGAACGGTTTAACCTAGAAGAACGAAATTTGGCGAACCAAGTGGGATTGGTGTACTGATCATTACCTGAAAGTTTCATCAAGATTGGGTGAAATAGGGTGTGCTGAGATTTCAGGAAACTCGTAGTTTTTGGAATCTTGGCAGGCCCTTTCCATGAAAGTGATTCTCGCCAGTCTCTGCTTAGGGCTACATCAACAGTAAACAAACCATAGAGATAGAACTTGAAACTGCTTTATTGTGTCAAGTTTCAAAGAGCTAGCACAAACCGTGTTTGATTTAGAGTTCCAAATACATGTATCCCTATAGGAGAAAACAGAGTGAAACCTCAAAATGAAACCGGTTACTGCCAACGAACGGTTTAACCTAGAAGAACGAAATTTGGCGAGCCAAGTGGGATTGGTGTACTGATCATTACCTGAAAGTTTCATCAAGATTGGGTGAAAAAGTCTTTGCTGAGATTTCAGGCAACTCGTAGTTTTTTGGAAGCTTGGCAGGCCCTTTCCATGAAAGTGATTCTCGCCAGTCTCTGCTTAGGGCTACATCAACAGCAAACAAACCATAGAGATAGAACTTGAAACTGCTTTATTGTGTCAAGTTTCAAAGAGCTAGCACAAACCGTGTTTGATTTAGAGTTCCAAATACATGTATCCCTATAGGAGAAAACAGAGTGAAACCTCAAAATGAAACCGGTTACTGCCAACGAACGGTTTAACCTAGAAGAACGAAATTTGGCGAGCCAAGTGGGATTGGTGTACTGATCATTACCTGAAAGTTTCATAAAAATTGGGTGAATAAGTGTGTGCTGAGATTTCAGGCAACTCGTAGTTTTTAGGAAGCTTGGCAGGCCCTTTCCATGAAAGTGATTCTCGCCTGTCTCTGCTTAGGGCTACATCAACAGCAAACAAACCATAGAGATAGAACTTGAAACTGCTTTATTGTGTCAAGTTTCAAAGAGCTAGCACAAACCGTGTTGGATTTAGAGTTCCAAATACATGTATCCCTATAGGAGAAAACAGAGTGAAACCTCAAAATGAAACTGGTTACTGCCAACGAACAGTTTAACCTAGAAGAACGAAATTTGGCGAGCCAAGTGAAATTGGTGTACTGATCATTACCTGAAAGTTTCATCAACATTGGGTGAAAAAGGGTGTGCTGAGATTTCAGGCAACTCATAGTTTTTTGAAAGCTTGGCAGGCCCTTTCCATGAAAGTGATTCTCGCCTGTCTCTGCTTAGGGCTACATCAACAGGAAACAAACCATAGAGATAGAACTTGAAACTGCTTTATTGTGTCAAGTTTCAAAGAGCTAGCACAAACGTGTTGGATTTAGAGTTCCAAATACATGTATCCCTATAGGAGAAAACAGAGTGAAACCTCAAAATGAAACCGGTTACTGCCAACGAACGTTTAACCTAGAAGAACGAAATTTGGCGAGCCAAGTGGGATTGGTGTACTGATCATTACCTGAAAGTTTCATCAAGATTGGGTGAAAAAGTGTGTGCTGAGATTTCGGGCAACTCGTAGTTTTTTTGGAAGCTTGGCAGGGCCCTTTCCATGAAAGTGATTCTCGCCAGTCTCTGCTTAGGGCTACATCAACAGCAAACAAACCATAGAGATAGAACTTGATACTGGTTTATTGTGTCAAGTTTCAAAGAGCTAGCACAAACCGTGTTTGATTTAGAGTTCCAAATACATGTATCCCTACAGGAGAAAACAGAGTGAAACCTCAAAATGAAACCGATTACTGCCAACGAACGGTTTAACCTAGAAGAAAGAAATTTGGCGAGCCAAGTGGGATTGGTGTACTGTTCATTACCTGAAAGTTTCATCAAGATTGGGTGAAAAAGGGTGTGCTAAGATTTCGGGCAACTCGTATTTTTTGGAAGCTTGGCAGGCCCTTTCCATGAAAGTGATTCTCGCCAGTCTCTGCTTAGGGCTACATCAACAGCAAACAAACCATAGAGATAGAACTTGAAACTGCTTTATTGTGTCAAGTTTCAAAGAGCTAGCACAAACCGTGTTTGATTTAGAGTTCCAAATACATGTATCCCTATAGGAGAAAACAGAGTGAAACCTCAAAATGAAACCGGTTACTGCCAACGAACAGTTTAACCTAGAAGAACGAAATTTGGTGAGCCAAGTGGGATTGGTGTACTGATCATTACCTGAAAGTTTCATCAAGATTGGGTGAAATAGGGTGTGCTGAGATTTCAAGCAACTCGTAGTTTTTTGGAATCTTGGCAGGCCCTTTCCATGAAAGTGATTCTCACCAGTCTCTGCTTAGGGCTACATCAATAGCAAACAAACCATAGAGATAGAACTTGAAACTCTTTATTGTGTCAAGTTTCAAAGAGCTAGCACAAACCGTGTTTGATTTAGAGTTCCCAATACATGTAACCCTATAGGAGAAAACAGAGTGAAACCTCAAAATGAAACTGGTTACTGCAAATGAATGGTTTAACCTAGAAGTACGAAATTTGGCGAGCCAAGTGGGATTGGTGTACTGATCATTACCTGAAAGTTTCATCAAGATTGGGTGAAAAAGTGTGTGCTGAGATTTCAGGCAACTCGTAGTTTTTTGGAAGCTTGGCAGGCCCTTTCCATGAAAGTGATTCTCGCCAGTCTCTGCTTAGGGCTACATCAACAGCAAACAAACCATAGAGATAGATCTTGAAACTGCTTTATTGTGTCAAGATTCAAAGATCTAGCACAAACCGTGTTTGATTTAGAGTTCCAAATACATGTATCCCTATAGGAGAAAACAGAGTGAAACCTCAAAATGAAACCGGTTACTGCCAACGAACGGTTTAACCTAGAAGAACGAAACTTAGCGAGCCAAGTCGGATTGGTGTACTGATCATTACCTGAAAGTTTCATCAAGATTGGGTGAAAAAGGGTGTGCTGAGATTTCAGGCAACTCGTAGTTTTTTGGAAGCTTGGCAGGCCCTTTCCATGAAAGTGATTCTCGCCAGTCTATGCTTAGGGCTACATCAACAGCCAACAAACCATAGAGATAGAACTTGAATCTGCTTTATTGTGTCAAGTTTCAAAGAGCTAGCACAAACCGTGTTTGATTTAGAGTTCCAAATACATGTATCCCTATAGGAGAAACAGAGTGAAACCTCAAATAAAACCGGTTACTGCCAACGAACGGTTTAACCTAGAAGAACGAAATTTGGCAAGCCAAGTGGGATTGGTGTACTGATCATTACCTGAAAGTTTTCATCAACATTGGGTGAAAAAGGGCGTGCTGAGATTTCAGGGAATTCGTAGTTTTTTGGAAGCTTGGCAGGCCCTTTCCATGAAAATGATTCTCGCCAGTCTCTGCTTAGGGCTACATCAACAGCAAACAAACCATAGAGATAGAACTTGAAACTGCTTTATAGTGTCAAGTTTCAACGAGCTAGCACAAACCGTGTTTCATTTAGAGTTCCAAATACATGTATCCCTATTGGAGAAAACAGAGTGAAACCTCAAAATGAAACCGGTTACTGCCAACGAACGGTTTAACCTAGAAGAACGAAATTTGGCGAGCCAAGTGGATTGGTGTACTGATCATTACCTGAAAGTTTCATCAAGATTGGTTGAAAAGGGTGTGCTGAGATTTCAGGCAACTCGTAGTTTTTTGGAAGCTTGGCAGGCCCTTTCCATGAAAGTGATTCTCGCCAGTCTCTGCTTAGGGCTACATCAACAGCAAACAAACCATAGAGATAGAACTTGAACTGCTTTATTGTGTCAAGTTTCAAAGAGCTAGCACAAACCGTGTTTGATTTAGAGTTCCAAATACATGTATCCCTATAGGAGAAAACAGAGTGAAACCTCAAAATGAAACCGGTTACTGAAAACGAACGGTTTAACCTAGAAGAACGAAATTTGGCGAGCCAAGTGGGATTGGTGTACTGATCATTACCTGAAAGTTTCATCAAGATTGGGTGAAAAAGTGTGTGCTGAGATTTCAGGCAACTCGTAGTTTTTTGGAAGCTTGGCAGGCCCTTTCCATGAAAGTGATTCTCGCCAGTCTCTGCTTAGGGCTACATCAACAGCAAACAAACCATAGAGACAGAACTTGAAACTGCTTTATTGTGTCAAGTTTCAAAGAGCTAGCACAAACCGTGTTTGATTTAGAGTTCCAAATACATGTATCCCTATAGGAGAAAACAGAGTGAAACCTCAAAATGAAACCGGTTACTGCCAACGAACGGTTTAACCTAGAAGAACGAAATTTGGCGAGCCAAGTGGGATTGGTGTACTGATCATTACCTGAAAGTTTCATCAAGATTGGGTGAAAAAGGGTGTGCTGAGATTTCAGGCAACTCATACTTTTTTGGAAGCTTGGCAGGCCCTTTCCATGAAAGTGATTCTCGCCTGTCTCTGCTTAGGGCAACATCAACAGCAAAAAAACCATAGAGATAGAACTTGAAACTGCTTTATTGTGTCAAGTTTCAAAGAGCTAGCACAAACCGTGTTGGATTTAGAGTTCCAAATACATGTATCCCTATAGGAGAAAACAGAGTGAAACCTCAAAATGAAACCGGTTACTGCCAACGAACGGTTTAACCTAGAAGAACCACATTTGGCGAGCCAAGTGGGATTGGTGTACTGATCATTACCTGAAAGTTTCATCAAGATTGGGTGAAAAAGGGTGTGCTGAGATTTCAGGAAACTCGTAGTTTTTTGTAAGCTTGGCAGGCCCTTTCCATGAAAGTGATTCTCGCCTGTCTCTGCTTAGGGCAACATCAACAGCAAACAAACCATAGAGATAGAACTTGAAACTGCTTTATTGTGTCAAGTTTCAAAGAGCTAGCACAAACCGTGTTGGATTTAGAGTTCCAAATACATGTATCCCTATAGGAGAAAACAGAGTGAAACCTCAAAATGAAACCGGTTACTGCCAACGAACGGTTTAACCTAGAAGAACGAAATTTGGTGAGCCAAGTGGGATTGGTGTACTGATCATTACCTGAAAGTTTCATCAAGATTGGTTGAAAAAGTGTGTGCTGAGATTTCGGTCAACTCGTAGTTTTTTGGAAGCTTGGCAGGCCCTTTCCATGAAAGTGATTCTCGCCAGTCTCTGCTTAGGGCTACATCAACAGCAAACAAACCATAGAGATAGAACTTGAAACTGCTTTATTGTGTCAAGTTTCAACGAGCTAGCACAAACCGTGTTTGATTTAGAGTTCCAAATACATGTATCCCTATAGGAGAAAACAGAGTGAAACCTCAAAATGAAACCGGTTACTGCCAACGAACGGTTTAACCTAGAAGAACGAAATTTGGCGAGCCAAGTGGGATTGGTGTACTGATCATTACCTGAAAGTTTCATCAAGATTGGGTGAAAAAGTGTGTGCTGAGATTTCAGGCAACTCGTAGTTTTTTGGAAGCTTGGCAGGCCCTTTCCATGAAAGTGATTCTCGCCAGTCTCTGCTTAGGGCTACATCAACAGCAAACAAACCATAGAGATAGAACTTGAAACTGCTTTATTGTGTCAAGTTTCAAAGAGCTAGCACAAACCGTGTTTGATTTAGAGTTCCAAATACATGTATCCCTATAGGAGAAAACAGAGTGAAACCTCAAAATGAAACCGGTTACTGCCAACGAACGGTTTAACCTAGAAGAACGAAATTTGGCGAGCCAAGTGGGATTGGTGTACTGATCATTACCTGAAAGTTTCATCAAGATTGGGTGAAAAAGTCTTTGCTGAGATTTCAGGAAACTCGTAGTTTTTTGGAAGCTTGGCAGGCCCTTTCCATGAAAGTGATTCTCGCCAGTCTCTGCTTAGGGCTACATCAACAGCAAACAAACAATAGAGATAGAACTTGAAACTGCTTTATTGTGTCAAGTTTCAAAGAGCTAGCACAAACCGTGTTTGATTTAGAGTCCCAAATACATGTATCGCTATAGGAGAAAACAGAGTGAAACCTCAAAATGATACCGGTTACTGCCAACGAACGGTTTAACCTAGAAGAACGAAATTTGGTGAGCCAAGTGGGATTGGTGTACTGATCATTACCTGAAAGTTTCATCAAGATTGGGTGAAAAAAGTGTGTGCTGAGATTTCAGGCAACTCGTAGTTTTTTGGAAGCTTGGCAGGCCCTTTCATGAAAGTGATTCTCACCCAGTCTCTGCTTAGGGCTACATCAACAGCAAACAAACCATAGAGATAGAATTTGAAACTGCTTTATTGTGTCAAGTTTCAAAGAGCTAGCACAAACCGTGTTTGATTTAGAGTTCCAAATACATGTATCCCTATAGGAGAAAACAGAGTGAAACCTCAAAATGAAACCGGTTACTGCCAACGAAGGGTTTAACCTAGAAGAACGAAATTTGGCGAGCCAAGTGGGATTGGTGTACTGATCATTACCTGAAAGTTTCATCAAGATTGGGTGAAAAAGGGTGTGCTGAGATTTCAGGCAACTCGTAGTTTTTTGGAAGCTTGGCAGGCCCTTTCCATGAAAGTGATTCTCGCCAGTCTCTCCTTAGGGCTACATCAACAGCAAACAAACCATAGAGATAGAAACTTGAAACTGCTTTATTGTGTCAAGTTTCAAAGAGCTAGCACAAACCGTGTTTGATTTAGAGGTTCCAAATACATGTATCCCTATAGGAGAAAACAGAGTGAAACCTCAAAATGAAACTGGTTACTGCCAACGAACGGTTTAACCTAGAAGTACGAAATTTGGCGAGCCAAGTGGGATTGGTGTACTGATCATTACCTGAAAGTTTCATCAAGATTGGGTGAAAAAGGGTGTGCTGAGATTTCAGGCAACTCGTAGTTTTTTGGAAGCTTGGCAGGCCCTTTCCATGAAAGTGATTCTCGCCCGTCTCTCTTAGGGCTACATCAACAGCAAACAAACCATAGAGTTAGAACTTGAAAGTGCTTTATTGTGTCAAGTTTCAAAGAGCTAGCACAAACCGTGTTTGATTTAGAGTTCCAAATACTTGTATCCCTATAGGAGAAAACAGAGTGAAACCTCAAAATGAAACCGGTTACTGCCAACGAACGGTTTAACCTAGAAGAACGAAATTTGGCGAGCCAAGTGGGATTGGTGTACTGATCATTACCTGAAAGTTTCATCAAGATTGGGTGAAAAAGTGTGTGCTGAGATTTCAGGCAACTCGTAGTTTTTTGGAAGCTTGGCAGGCCCTTTCCATGAAAGTGATTCTCGCCAGTCTCTGCTTAGGGCTACATCAACAGCAATCAAACCATAGAGATAGAACTTGAAACTGCTTTATTGTGTCAAGTTTCAAAGAGCTAGCACAAACCGTGTTTGATTTAGAGTTCCAAATACATGTATCCCTATAGGAGAAAACAGAGTGAAACCTCAAAATGAAACCGGTTACTGCCAACGAACAGTTTAACCTAGAAGAACGAAATTTGGCGAGCCAAGTGAAATTGGTGTACTGATCATTACCTGAAAGTTTCATCAACATTGGGTGAAAAAGGGTGTGCTGAGATTTCAGGCAACTCATAGTTTTTTGAAAGCTTGGCAGGCTCTTTCCATGAAAGTGATTCTCGCCTGTCTCTGCTTAGGGCTACATCAACAGCAAACAAACCATAGAGATAGAACTTGAAACTGCTTTATTGTGTCAAGTTTCAAAGAGCTAGCACAAACCGTGTTTGATTTAGAGTTCCAAATACATGTATCCCTATAGGAGAAAACAGAGTGAAACCTCAAAATGAAACCGGTTACTGCCAACGAACGGTTTAACCTAGAAGAACGACATTTGGCGAGCCAAGTGGGATTGGTGTACTGATCATTACCTGAAAGTTTCATCAAGATTGGGTGAAAAAGTGTGTGCTGAGATTTCAGGCAACTCGTAGTTTTTTGGAAGCTTGGCAGGCCCTTTCCATGAAAGTGATTCTCGCCAGTCTCTGCTTAGGGCTACATCAACAGCAAACAAACCATAGAGATAGAACTTGAAACTGCTTTATTGTGTCAAGTTTCAAAGAGCTAGCACAAACCGTGTTTGATTTAGAGTTCCAAATACATGTATCCCTATAGGAGAAAACAGAGTGAAACCTCAAAATGAAACCGGTTACTGCCAACGAACGGTTTAACCTAGAAGAACGAAATTTGGCGAGCCAAGTGGGATTGGTGTACTGATCAATACCTGAAAGTTTCATCAAGATTGGGTAAAAAAGTGTGTGCTGAGATTTCAGGCAACTCGTAGTTTTTTGGAAGATTGGCAGGCCCTTTCCATGAAAGTGATTCTCGCCAGTCTCTGCTTAGGGCTACATCAACAGCAAACAAACCACAGAGATAGAACTTGAAACTGCTTTATTGTGTCAAGTTTCAAAGAGCTAGCACAAACCGTGTTAGATTTAGAGTTCCAAATACATGTATCGCTATAGGAGAAAACAGAGTGAAACCTCAAAATGAAACCGGTTACTGCCAACGAACGGTTTAACCTAGAAGAACGAAATTTGGCGAGCCAAGTGGGATTGGTGTACTGATCATTACCTGAAAGTTTCATCAAGATTGGGTGAAAAAGGGTGTGCTGAGATTTCAGGCAACTCGTAGTTTTTTGGAAGCTTGGCAGGCCCTTTCCATGAAAGTGATTCTCGCCAGTCTCTGCTTAGGGCTACATCAACAGCAAACAAACCATAGAGATAGAACTTGAAACTGCTTTATTGTGTCAAGTTTCAAAGAGCTAGCACAAACCGTGTTTGATTTAGAGTTCCAAATACATGATTCCCTATAGGAGAAAACAGAGTGAAACCTCAAAATGAAACCGGTTACTTCCAACGAACGGTTTAACCTAGAAGAACGAAATTTGGCGAGCCAAGTGGGATTGGTGAACTGATCATTACCTGAAAGTTTCATCAAGATTGGGTGAAAAAGGGTGTGCTGAGATTTCAGGCAACTCGTAGTTTTTTGGAAGCTTGGCAGGCCCTTTCCATGAAAGTGATTCTCACCAGTCTCTGCTTAGGGCTACATCAACAGCAAACAAACCATAGAGATAGAACTTGAAACTGCTTTATTGTGTCAAGTTTCAAAGAGCTAGCACAAACCGTGTTTGATTTAGAGTTCCAAATACATGTATCCCTATAGGAGAAAACAGAGTGAAACCTCAAAATGAAACCGGTTACTGCCAAGGAACGGTTTAACCTAGAAGAACGAAATTTGGCGAGCCAAGTGGGCTTGGTGTACTGATCATTACCTGAAAGTTTCATCAAGATTGGGTGAAAAAGTGTGTGCTGAGATTTCAGGAAACTCGTAGTTTTTTGGAAGCTTGGCAGCCCCTTTCCATGAAAGTGATTCTTGCCAGTCTCTGCTTAGGGCTACATCAATAGCAAACAAAAGATAGAGATAGAACTTGAAACTGCTTTATTGTGTCAAGTTTCAAAGAGCTAGCACAAACCGTGTTTGATTTAGAGTTCCAAATACATGTATACTTATAGGAGAAAACAGAGTGAAACCTCAAAATGAAACCGGTTACTGCCAACGAACGGTTTAACCTAGAAGAACGACATTTGGCGAGCCAAGTGGGATTGGTGTACTGATCATTACCTGAAAGTTTCATCAAGATTGGGTGAAAAAGGGTGTGCTGAGATTTCAGGCAACTCATAGTTTTTTGGAAGCTTGGCAGGCCCTTTCCATGAAAGTGATTCTCGCCAGTCTCTGCTTAGTGCTACATCAACAGCAAACAAACCATAGAGATAGAACTTGAAACTGCTTTATTGTGTCAAGTTTCAAAGAGCTAGCACAAACCGTGTTTGATTTAGAGTTCCAAATACATGTATCCCTATAGGAGAAAACAGAGTGAAACCTCAAAATGAAACCGGTTACTGCCAACGAACGGTTGAACCTAGAAGAACGAAATTTGGCGAGCCAAGTGGGATTGGTGTACTGATCATTACCTGAAAGTTTCATCAAGATTGGGTGAAAAAGTGTGTGCTGAGATTTCAGGCAACTCGTAGTTTTTTGGAAGCTTGGCAGGCCCTTTCCATGAAAGTGATTCTCACCAGTCTCTGCTTAGGGCTACATCAACAGCAAACAAACCATAGAGATAGAACTTGAAACTGCTTTATTGTGTCAAGTTTCAAAGAGCTAGCACAAACCGTGTTTGATTTAGAGTTCCAAATACATGTATCGCTATAGGAGAAAACAGAGTGAAACCTCAAAATGAAACCGGTTACTGCCAACGAACGGTTTAACCTAGAAGAACGAAATTTGGCGAGCCAAGTGGGATTGGTGTACTGATCATTACCTGAAAGTTTCATCAAGATTGGGTGAAAAAGTGTGTGCTGAGAATTCGGGCAACTCGTAGTTTTTTGGAAGCTTGGCAGGCCCTTTCCATGAAAGTGATTCTCGCCAGTCTCTGCTTAGGGCTACATCAACAGCAAACAAACCATAGAGATAGAACTTGAAACTGCTTTATTGTGTCAAGTTTCAAAGAGCTAGCACAAACCATGTTTGATTTAGAGTTCCAAATACATGTATCCCTATAGGAGAAAACAGAGTGAAACCTCAAAATGAAACCGGTTACTGCCAACGAACGGTTTAACCTAGAAGAACGAAATTTGGCGAGCCCAAGTGGGATTGGTGTACTGATCATTACCTGAAAGTTTCATCAAGATTGGGTGAAAAAGTGTGTGCTGAGATTTCAGGCAACTCGTAGTTTTTTGGAAGCTTTGGAGGCCCTTTCCATGAAAGTGATTCTCGCCAGTCTCTGCTTAGGGCTACATCAACAGCAAACAAACCATAGAGATAGAACTTGAAACTGCTTTATTGTGTCAAGTTTAAAAGAGCTAGCACAAACCGTGTTTGATTTAGAGTTCCCAATACATGTATCCCTATAGGAGAAAACAGAGTGAAACCTCAAAATGTAAAAGGTTACTGCCAACGAACGGTTTAACCTAGAAGAAGTAAATTTGGCGAGCCAAGTGGGACTGGTGTACTGATCATTACGTGAAAGTTTCATCAAGATTGGGTGAAAAAGTGTTTGCTGAGATTTCAGGCAACTCGTAGTTTTTTGAAACCTTGGCAGGCCCTTTCCATGAAAGTGATTCTCGCCAGTCTCTGCTTAGGGCTACATCAACAGCAAACAAACCATAGAGATAGAATGTGAAACTGCTTTATTGTGTCAAGTTTCAAAGAGCTAGCACAAACCGTGTTTGATTTAGAGTTTCCAATACATGTATCCCTATAGGAGAAATCATAGTGAAACCTCAAAATGAAACCGGTTACTGCCAACGAACGGTTTAACCTAGAAGAACGAAATTTGGCGAGCCAAGTGGGATTGGTGTACTGATCATTACCTGAAAGTTTCATCAAGATTGGGTGAAAAAGTGTGTGCTGAGATATCAGGCAACTCGTAGTTTTTTGGAAGCTTGGCAGGCCCTTTCCATGAAAGTGATTCTCGCCAGTCTCTGCTTAGGGCTACATCAACAGCAAACAAACCATATAGATAGAAATTGAAACTGCTTTATTGTGTCAAGTTTCAAAGAGCTAGCACAAACCGTGTTTGATTTAGAGTTCCAAATACATGTATCCCTATAGGAGAAAACAGAGTGAAACCTCAAAATGAAACCGGTTACTGCTAACGAACGGTTTAACCTAGAAGAAGGAAATTTGGCGAGCCAAGTGGGATTGTTGTACTGATCATTACCTGAAAGTTTCATCAAGATTGGGTGAAAAAGGGTGTGCTGAGATTTCAGGCAACTCGTAGTGTTTTGGAAGCTTGGCAGGCCCTTTCCATGAAAGTGATTCTCGCCAGTCTCTGCTTAGGGCTACATCTACAGCAAACAAACCATAGAGATAGAACTTGATACTGCTTTATTGTGTCAAGTTTCAAAGAGCTAGCACAAACCGTGTTTGATTTAGAGTTCCCAATACATGTATCCCTATAGGAGAAAACAGAGTGAATCCTCAAAATGAATCCGGTTACTGCCAACGAACGGTTTAACCTAGATGAACGAAATTTGGCGAGCCAAGTGGGATTGGTGTACTGATCATTACCTGAAAGTTTCATCAAGATTGGGTGAAAAAGGGTGTGCTGAGATTTCAGGCAACTCGTAGTTTTTTGGAAGCTTGGCAGGCCCTTTCCATGAAAGTGATTCTCGCCAGTCTCTGCTTAGGGCTACATCAACAGCAAACAAACCATAGAGATAGAACTTGAAACTGCTTTATTGTGTCAAGTTTCAAAGACCTAGCACAAACCGTGTTTGATTTAGAGTTCCAACTACATGTATCCCTATAGGAGAAACCAGAGTGAAACCTCAAAATGAAACCGGTTACTTCCAACGAACGGTTTAACCTAGAAGAAGGAAATTTGGCGAGCCAAGTGGGATTGGTGTCCTGATCATTACCTGCAAGTTTCATCAAGATTGTGTGAAAAAGGGTGTGCTGAGATTTCAGGCAACTCGTAGTTTTTTGGAAGCTTGGCAGGCCCTTTCCATGAAAGTGATTCTCACCAGTCTCTGCTTAGGGCTACATCAACAGCAAACAAACCATAGAGATAGAACTTGAAACTGCTTTATTGTGTCAAGTTTCAAAGAGCTAGCACAAACCGTGTTTGATTTAGAGTTCCAAATACATGTATCGCTATAGGAGAAAACAGAGTGAAACCTCAAAATGAAACCGGTTACTGCCAACGAACGGTTTAACCTAGAAGAAGTAAATTTGGCGAGCCAAGTGGGATTGGTGTACTGATCATTACCTGAAAGTTTCATCAAGATTGGGTGAAAAAGTGTGTGCTGAGATTTCGGGCAACTCGTAGTTTTTTGGAAGCTTGGCAGGCCCTTTCCATGAAAGTGATTCTCGCCAGTCTCTGCTTAGGGCTACATCAACAGCAAACAAACCATAGAGATAGAACTTGAAACTGCTTTATTGTGTCAAGTTTCAAAGAGCTAGCACAAACCATGTTTGATTTAGAGTTCCAAATACATGTATCCCTATAGGAGAAAACAGAGTGAAACCTCAAAATGAAACCGGTTACTGCCAACGAACGGTTTAACCTAGAAGAACGAAATTTGGCGAGCCAAGTGGGATTGGTGTACTGATCATTACCTGAAAGTTTCATCAAGATTGGGTGAAAAAGTGTGTGCTGAGATTTCAGGCAACTCGTAGTTTTTTGGAAGCTTGGCAGGCCCTTTCCATGAAAGTGATTCTCGCCAGTCTCTGCTTAGGGCTACATCAACAGCAAACAAACCATATAGATAGAACTTGAAACTGCTTTATTGTGTCAAGTTTCAAAGAGCTGGCACAAACCGTGTTGGATTTAGAGTTCCAAATACATGTATCCCTATAGGAGAAAACAGAGTGAAACCTCAAAATGAAACCAGTTACTGCCAACGAACGGTTGAACCTAGAAGAACGAAATTTGGCGAGCCAAGTGGGATTGGTGGACTGATCATTACCTGAAAGTTTCATCAAGATTGGGTGAAAAAGTGTGTGCTGAGATTTCAGGCAACTCGTAGTTTTTTGGAAGCTTGGCAGGCCCTTTCCATGAAAGTGATTCTCACCAGTCTCTGCTTAGGGCTACATCAACAGCAAACAAACCATAGAGATAGAACTTGATACTGCTTTATTGTGTCAAGTTTCAAAGAGCTAGCACAAACCGTGTTGGATTTAGAGTTCCAAATACATGTATCTCTATAGGAGAAAACAGAGTGAAACCTCAAAATGAAACCGGTTACTGCCAACGAACGGTTTAACCTAGAAGAACGAAATTTGGCGAGCCAAGTGGGATTGGTGTACCGATCATTACCTGAAAGTTTCATCAAGATTGGGTGAAATAAGGTGTGCTGAGATTTCAGGCAACTCGTAGTTTTTTGGAATCTTGGCAGGCCCTTTCCATGAAAGTGATTCTCGCCAGTCTCTGCTTAGGGCTACATCAACAGCAAACAAACCATAGAGATAGAACTTGAAACTGCTTTATTGTGTCAAGTTTCAAAGAGCTAGCACAAACCGTGTTTGATTTAGAGTTCCCAATACATGTATCCCTATAGGAGAAAACAGAGTGAATCCTCAAAATGAATCCGGTTACTGCCAACGAACGGTTTAACCTAGATGAACGAAATTTGGCGAGCCAAGTGGGTTTGGTGTACTGATCATTACCTGAAAGTTTCATCAAGATTGGGTGAAAAAGTCTGTGCTGAGATTTCAGGACACTCGTAGTTTTTTGGAAGCTTGGCAGGCCCTTTCCATGAAAGTGATTCTCGCCAGTCTCTGCTTAGGGCTACATCAATAGCAAACAAAAGATAGAGATAGAACTTGAAACTGCTTTATTGTGTCAAGTTTCAAAGAGCTAGCACAAACCGTGTTTGATTTAGAGTTCCAAATACATGTATCCCTATAGGAGAAAACAGAGTGAAACCTCAAAATGAAACCGGTTACTGCCAACGAACGGTTTAACCTAGAAGAACCACATTTGGCGAGCCAAGTGGGATTTGTGTACTGATCATTACCTGAAAGTTTCATCAAGATTGGGTGAAAAAGGGTGTGCTGAAATTTCAGGCAACTCGTAGTTTTTTGGAAGCTTGGCAGGCCCTTTCCATGAAAGTGATTCTCGCCAGTCTCTGCTTAGGGCTACATCAACAGCAAACAAACCATAGAGATAGAACTTGAAACTGCTTTATTGTGTCAAGTTTCAAAGACCTAGCACAAACCGTGTTTGATTTAGAGTTCCAAATACATGTATCCCTATAGGAGAAACCAGAGTGAAACCTCAAAATGAAACCGGTTACTTCCAACGAACGGTTTAACCTAGAAGAAGGAAATTTGGCGAGCCAAGTGGGATTGGTGTACTGATCATTACCTGAAAGTTTCATCAAGATTGTGTGAAAAAGGGTGTGCTGAGATTTCAGGCAACTCGTAGTTTTTTGGAAGCTTGGCAGGCCCTTTCCATGAAAGTGATTCTCACCAGTCTCTGCTTAGGGCTACATCAACAGCAAACAAACCATAGAGATAGAACTTGAAACTGCTTTATTGTGTCAAGTTTCAAAGAGCTAGCACAAACCGTGTTTGATTTAGAGTTCCAAATACATGTATCGCTATAGGAGAAAACAGAGTGAAACCTCAAAATGAAACCGGTTACTGCCAACGAACGGTTTAACCTAGAAGAAGTAAATTTGGCGAGCCAAGTGGGATTGGTGTACTGATCATTACCTGAAAGTTTCATCAAGATTGGGTGAAAAAGTGTGTGCTGAGATTTCGGGCAACTCGTAGTTTTTTGGAAGCTTGGCAGGCCCTTTCCATGAAAGTGATTCTCGCCACTCTCTGCTTAGGGCTACATCAACAGCAAACAAACCATAGAGATAGAACTTGAAACTGCTTTATTGTGTCAAGTTTCAAAGAGCTAGCACAAACCATGTTTGATTTAGAGTTCCAAATACATGTATCCCTATAGGAGAAAACAGAGTGAAACCTCAAAATGAAACCGGTTACTTCCAACGAACGGTTTAACCTAGAAGAACGAAATTTGTCGAGCCAAGTGGGATTGGTGTACTGATCATTACCTGAAAGTTTCATCAAGATTGGGTGAAAAAGTGTGTGCTGAGATTTCAGGCAACTCGTAGTTTTTTGGAAGCTTGGCAGGCCCTTTCCATGAAAGTGATTCTCGCCAGTCTCTGCTTAGGGCTACATCAACAGCAAACAAACCATAGAGATAGAACTTGAAACTGCTTTATTGTGTCAAGTTTCAAAGAGCTAGCACAAACCGTGTTTGATTTTAGAGTTCCAAATACATGTATCCCTATAGGAGAAAACAGAGTGAAACATCAAAATGAAACCGGTTACTGCCAACGAACGGTTTAACCTAGAAGAAGGAAATTTGGCGAGCCAAGTGGGATTGGTGTACTGATCATTACCTGAAAGTTTCATCAAGATTGGGTGAAAAAGGGTGTGCTGAGATTTCAGGCAACTCGTAGTTTTTTGGAAGCTTGGCAGGCCCTTTCCATGAAAGTGATTCTCGCCAGTCTCTGCTTAGGGCTACATCAACAGCAAACAAACCATAGAGATAGAACTTGAAACTGCTTTATTGTGTCAAGTTTCAAAGAGCTAGCACAAACCGTGTTTGATTTAGAGTTCCAAATACATGTATCCCTATAGGAGAAAACAGAGTGAAACCTCAAAATGAAACCGGTTACTGCCAACGAACGGTTTAACCTAGAAGAACGACATTTGGCGAGCCAAGTGGGATTCGTGTACTGATCATTACCTGAAAGTTTCATCAAGATTGGGTGAAAATGTGTGTGCTGAGATTTCAGGCAACTCGTAGTTTTTTGGAAGCTTGGCAGGCCCTTTCCATGAAAGTGATTCTCGCCAGTCTCTGCTTAGGGCTACATCAACAGTAAACAAACCATAGACATAGAACTTGAAACTGCTTTATTGTGTCAAGTTTCAAAGAGCTAGCACAAACCGTGTTTGATTTAGAGTTCCAAATACATGTATCCCTATAGGAGAAAACAGAGTGAAACCTCAAAATGAAACCGGTTACTGCCAACGAACGGTTTAACCTAGAAGAACGAAATTGGGCGAGCCAAGTGGGATTGGTGTACTGATCATTACCAGAAAGTTTCATCAAGATTGGGTGAAAAAGGGTGTGCTGAGATTTCAGGCAACTCGGAGTTTTTTGGAAGCTTGGCAGGCCCTTTCCATGAAAGTGATTCTCGCAAGTCTCTGCTTAGGGCTACATCAACAGCAAACAAACCATAGAGATAGAACTTGAAACTGCTTTATTGTGTCAAGTTTCAAAGAGCTAGCACAAACCGTGTTTGATTTAGAGTTCCAAATACATGTATCCCTATAAGAGAAAACAGAGTGAAACCTCAAATGAAACCGGTTACTGCCAACGAACGGTTTAACCTAGAAGAACGAAATTTGGCGAGCCAAGTGGGATTGGTGTACTGATCATTACCTGAAAGTTTCATCAACATTGGGTGAAAAAAAGTGTGCTGAGATTTCAGGCAACTCGTAGTTTTTTGGCAGCTTGGCAGGCCCTTTCCATGAAAGTGATTCTCGCCTGTCTCTGCTTAGGGCTACATCAACAGCAAACAAACCATAGAGATAGAACTTGAAACTGCTTTATTGTGTCAAGTTTCAAAGAGCTAGCACAAACCGTGTTTGATTTAGAGTTCCAAATACATGTATCCCTATAGGAGAAAACAGAGTGAAACCTCAAAATGAAACCGGTTACTTCCAACGAACGGTTTAACCTAGAAGAATGAAATTTGGCGAGCCAAGTGGGATTGGTGTACTGATCATTACCTGAAAGTTTCATCAAGATTGGGTGAAATAGGGTGTGCTGAGATTTCAGGCAACTCGTAGTTTTTTGGAATCTTGGCAGGCCCTTTCCATGAATGTGATTCTCGCCAGTCTCTTCTTAGGGCTACATCAACAGCAAACAAACCATAGAGATAGAACTTGAAACTGCTTTATTGTGTCAAGTTTCAAAGAGCTAGCACAAACCGTGTTTGATTTAGAGTTTCCAATACATGTATCCCTAAAGGAGAAAACAGAGTGAAACCTCAAAATGAAACCGGTTACTGCCAACGAACGGTTTAACCTAGATGAACGAAATTTGCGAGCCAAGTGGGATTGGTGTACTGATCATTACCTGAAAGTTTCATCAAGATTGGGTGAAAAAGCGTGTGCTGAGATTTCAGGCAAATCGTAGTTTTTTGGAAGCTTGGCAGGCCCTTTCCATGAAAGTGATTCTCGCCAGTCTCTGCTTAGGGCTACATCAACAGCAAACAAACCATAGAGATAGAACTTGAAACTGCTTTATTGTGTCAAGTTTCAAAGAGCTAGCACAAACCGTGTTTGATTTAGAGTTCCAAATACATGTATCCCTATAGGAGAAAACAGAGTGAAACATCAAAATGAAACCGGTTACTGCCAACGAACGGTTTAACCTAGAAGAAGGAAATTTGGCGAGCCAAGTGGGATTGGTGTACTGATCATTACCTGAAAGTTTCATCAAGATTGGGTGAAAAAGGGTGTGCTGAGATTTCAGGCAACTCGTAGTTTTTTGGAAGCTTGGCAGGCCCTTTCCATGAAAGTGATTCTCGCCAGTCTCTGCTTAGGGCTACATCAACAGCAAACAAACCATAGAGATAGAACTTGAAACTGCTTTATTGTGTCAAGTTTCAAAGAGCTAGCACAAACCGTGTTTGATTTAGAGTTCCAAATACATGTATCCCTATAGGAGAAAACAGAGTGAAACCTCAAAATGAAACCGGTTACTGCCAACGAACGGTTTAACCTAGAAGAACGACATTTGGCGAGCCAAGTGGGATTCGTGTACTGATCATTACCTGAAAGTTTCATCAAGATTGGGTGAAAATGTGTGTGCTGAGATTTCAGGCAACTCGTAGTTTTTTGGAAGCTTGGCAGGCCCTTTCCATGAAAGTGATTCTCGCCAGTCTCTGCTTAGGGCTACATCAACAGTAAACAAACCATAGACATAGAACTTGAAACTGCTTTATTGTGTCAAGTTTCAAAGAGCTAGCACAAACCGTGTTTGATTTAGAGTTCCAAATACATGTATCCCTATAGGAGAAAACAGAGTGAAACCTCAAAATGAAACCGGTTACTGCCAACGAACGGTTTAACCTAGAAGAACGAAATTGGGCGAGCCAAGTGGGATTGGTGTACTGATCATTACCAGAAAGTTTCATCAAGATTGGGTGAAAAAGGGTGTGCTGAGATTTCAGGCAACTCGGAGTTTTTTGGAAGCTTGGCAGGCCCTTTCCATGAAAGTGATTCTCGCAAGTCTCTGCTTAGGGCTACATCAACAGCAAACAAACCATAGAGATAGAACTTGAAACTGCTTTATTGTGTCAAGTTTCAAAGAGCTAGCACAAACCGTGTTTGATTTAGAGTTCCAAATACATGTATCCCTATAAGAGAAAACAGAGTGAAACCTCAAAATGAAACCGGTTACTGCCAACGAACGGTTTAACCTAGAAGAACGAAATTTGGCGAGCCAAGTGGGATTGGTGTACTGATCATTACCTGAAAGTTTCATCAACATTGGGTGAAAAAAAGTGTGCTGAGATTTCAGGCAACTCGTAGTTTTTTGGCAGCTTGGCAGGCCCTTTCCATGAAAGTGATTCTCGCCTGTCTCTGCTTAGGGCTACATCAACAGCAAACAAACCATAGAGATAGAACTTGAAACTGCTTTATTGTGTCAAGTTTCAAAGAGCTAGCACAAACCGTGTTTGATTTAGAGTTCCAAATACATGTATCCCTATAGGAGAAAACAGAGTGAAACCTCAAAATGAAACCGGTTACTTCCAACGAACGGTTTAACCTAGAAGAATGAAATTTGGCGAGCCAAGTGGGATTGGTGTACTGATCATTACCTGAAAGTTTCATCAAGATTGGGTGAAATAGGGTGTGCTGAGATTTCAGGCAACTCGTAGTTTTTTGGAATCTTGGCAGGCCCTTTCCATGAATGTGATTCTCGCCAGTCTCTTCTTAGGGCTACATCAACAGCAAACAAACCATAGAGATAGAACTTGAAACTGCTTTAATTGGTCAAGTTTCAAAGAGCTAGCACAAACCGTGTTTGATTTAGAGTTTCCAATACATGTATCCCTAAAGGAGAAAACAGAGTGAAACCTCAAAATGAAACCGGTTACTGCCAACGAACGGTTTAACCTAGATGAACGAAATTTGCGAGCCAAGT
>NW_027524598.1:0-30277 GCF_052094955.1 Ictidomys tridecemlineatus
CCAATAAAGCAGTTTCAAGTTCTATCTCTATGGTTTGTTTGCTGTTGATGTATCCCTAAGCAGAGATGGCGAGAATCACTTTCATGGATAGGGGTTTCCAAGCTTCCAAAAAACTATGAGTTTCCTGAAATCTCAGCAAACACTATTTCATTCAATCTTGATGATACTTTCAGGGAATGATCAGTACACCAATCTCACTTGGCTCACCAAATTTCGTTCTTCTGGGCTAAACCGTTCGTTTGCGGTAACCGTTTTCATTTTGAGGTTTCACTCTGTTTTCTCCTATACGGATACATGTATTTGGAACTCTTAATCAAACACGGTTTGTGCTAGCTCTTTGAAACTTGACCCAATAAAGCAGTTTCAATTTCAATCTCAGTGGTTTGTTTGCTGTTGATATAGCACTATGCAGAGACTGGCGAGAATCACTTTCATGGAAAGGGGTTGCCAAGCTTCCAAAAAACTACGAGTTGCCTGAAATCTCAGCAAACACTTTTTCACCCAATCGTGATGATACTTTCAGGAAATGATCAGTACACCAATCCCACTTGGCTCACCAAATTTCGTTCTTCTAGGTTAAACTGTTCGTTTGCAGTAACCGTTTTCATTTTGAGGTTTCACTCTGTTTTCTCGTATACGGATACATGTATTTGGAACTCTAATTCAAACACGGTTTGTGCTAGCTCTTTGAAACTTGACGCAATAATGCAGTTTCAAGTTCTATCTCTATGGATTGTTTGCTGTTGATATAGTCCTAAGCAGAGACTAGCGAGAATCACTTTCATGGAAAGGGGTTGCCAAGCTTCCAAAAAACTACGAGTTGCCTGAAATCTCAGCAAACACTTTTTCACCCAATCTTGATGATACTTTCAGGGAATGATCAGTACACCAATCCCACTTGGTTCACCAAATTTTGTTCTTCTAGGTTAAACCGTTCTTTTGCAGTAACTGTTTTCATTTTGAGGTTTCAATCTGTTTTCTCCTATATGGATACAAGTATTTGGAACTCTAATTCAAACACGGTTTGTGCTAGCTCTTTGAAACTTGACCGAATAAAGAAGTTTCAAGTTCTATCTCTACGGATTTTTTGCTGTTGATGTAGTCCTAAGCAGAGACTGGCAGGAATCACTTTCATAGAAAGGGTTGCCAAGCTTCCGAAAAAGTACGAGTTGCCTGAAATCTCAGCAAACACTTTTTCACTCAATCTTGATGATACTTTCATGGAATGATCAGGACACCAATCCCACGTGGCTCACCAAATTTCGTTCTTCTCGGTTAAACCGTTCGTTTGCAGTAACGGTTTTCATTATGAGGTTTCACTCTGTTTTCTCCTATACAGATACATGTATTTGGAACTCTTAATCAAACACGGTTTGTGCTAGCTCTTTGAAACTTGACCCAATAAAGCAGTTTCAAGTTCTATCTCTATGGTTCGTTTGCTGTTGATGTAGCCCTAAGCAGAGACTGGCGAGAATCACTTTCATGGAAAGGGGTTGCCGAGCTTCCAAAAAACTACGAGTTTCCTGAAATCTCAGCAACCACTTTTTCACCCAATCTTGATGATACTTTCAGGGAATGATCAGTACACCAATCCCACTTGGCTCACCAAATTTCGTTCTTCCAGGTTAAACCGTTCGTTTGCAGTAACCGTTTTCATTTTGAGGTTTCACTCTGTTTTCTCTTATACGGATACATGTATTTGGAACTCTAAATCAAACACGGTTTGTGGGAGCTCTTTGAAACTTGACCCAATAAAGAAGTTTCAAGTTCTATCTCTATGGATTGTTTGCTGTTGATGTAGTCCTATGCAGAGACTGGCGAGAATCACTTTCATGGAAACGGGTTGCCAAGCTTCCAAAAAACTATGAGTTGCCTGAAATCTCAGCAAACACTTTTTCACCCGATCTTGATGATACTTTCAGGGAATGATCAGGACACCAATCCCACGTGGCTCACCAAATTTCGTTCTTCTAGGTTAAACCGTTCTTTTGCAGTAACGGTTTTCATTTTGAGGTTTCACTCTGTTTTCTCCTATACGGATTTATGTATTTGGAACTCTAAATCAAACACGGTTTTGCAACTTGACCCAATAAAGCAGTTTCAAGTTCTATCTCTATGGTTTGTTTGCTGTTGATGTAGCCCTCAGCAGAGACTGGCGAGAATCACTTTCATGGAAAGGGGTTGCCAAGCTTCCGAAAAACTACGAGTTTCCTGAAATCTCAGCAAACACTTTTTCACCCAATAGTGATGATACTTTCAGGGAATGATCAGTACACCAATCCCACTTGGCTCACCAAATTTCGTTCTTCTAGGTTAAACCATTCGTTTGCAGTAACCGTTTTCATTTTGAGGTTTCACTCTGTTTTCTCTTATACGGATACATGTATTTGGAACTCTAAATCAAACACGGTTTGTGGGAGCTCTTTGAAACTTGACCCAATAAAGAAGTTTCAAGTTCTATCTCTATGGATTGTTTGCTGTTGATGTAGTCCTATGCAGAGACTGGCGAGAATCACTTTCATGGAAAGGGGTTGCCAAGCTTCCAAAAAACTATGAGTTGCCTGAAATCTCAGCAAACACTTTTTCACCCGATCTTGATGATACTTTCAGGGAATGATCAGTACACCAATCCCACGTGGCTCACCAAATTTCGTTCTTCTAGGTTAAACCGTTCTTTTGCAGTAACCGTTTTCATTTTGAGGTTTCACTCTGTTTTCTCCTATACGGATTTATGTATTTGGAACTCTAAATCAAACACGGTTTTGCAACTTGACCCAATAAAGCAGTTTCAAGTTCTATCTCTATGGTTTGTTTGCTGTTGATGTAGCCCTCAGCAGAGACTGGCGAGAATCACTTTCATGGAAAGGGGTTGCCAAGCTTCCAAAAAACTACGAGTTTCCTGAAATCTCAGCAAACACTTTTTCACCCAATAGTGATGATACTTTCAGGGAATGATCAGTACAACAATCCCACTTGGCTCACCAAATTTCGTTCTTCTAGGTTAAACCATTCGTTTGCAGTAACCGTTTTCATTTTGAGGTTTCACTCTGTTTTCTCCTATTCGGATACATGTATTTGAAACTCTGAATCAAACACGGTTTATGGTAGCTCTTTGAAACTTGACTCAATGAAGCAGTTTCAACTTCTATCTCTATGGTTTGTTTGCTGTTGATGTAGAACTAAGCAGAGACTGGCGAGAACCACTTTTATGGAAAGGGTTGCCAAGCTTCCAAAAAACTACGAGTTTCCTGAAATCTCAGCAACCACTTTTTCACCCAATCTTGATGATACTTTCAGGGAATGATCAGAACACAAATCCCACTTGGCTCACCAAATTTCGTTCTTCTAGGTTAAACCGTTCCTTTGCAGTAACCGTTTTCATTTTGAGGTTTCACTCTGTTTTCTCCTATACGGATACATGAATTTGGAACTCTAATTCAAACATGGTTTGTGCTAGCTCTTTGAAACTTGACCCAATAAAGCAGTTTCAAGTTCTATCGCTATGGATTGTTTGCTGTTGATGTAGTCCTAAGCAGAGACTGGCGAGAATCACTTTCTTGAAAAGGGGTTTCCAAGCTTCTAAGAAACCACGAGTTTCTTGAAATCTCAGCAAACACTTTTTCACCCAATCTTGATGATACTTTCAGGAAATGATCAGTACACCAATCCCACTTGGCTCACCAAATTTCGTTCTTCTAAATTAAACAGTTCGTTTGCAGTAACTGTTTTTATTTTGATGTTTCACTCTGTTTTCTCCTATACGGATACATGTATTTGGAACGCTAATTCAAACACGGTTTGTGCTAGCTCTTTGAAACTTGACCCAATAAAGCAGTTTCAAATTCAATCTCAGTGGTTTGTTTGCTGTTGATATAGCACTATGCAGAGACTGGCGAGAATCACTTTCATGGAAAGGGGTTGCCAAGCTTCCAAAAAACTACGAGTTGCCTGAAATCTCAGCAAACACTTTTTCACCCAATCGTGATGATACTTTCAGGAAATGATCAGTACACCAATCCCACTTGGCTCACCAAATTTCTTTCTTCTAGGTTAAACTGATCGTTTGCAGTAACCGTTTTCATTTTGAGGTTTCACTCTGTTTTCTCCTATACGGATACATGTATTTGGAACTCTAAATCAAACACGGTTTGTGCTAGCTCTTTAAAACTTGACCCAATAAAGCAGTTTCAAGTTCTATCTCTATGGTTTGTTTGCTGTTGATGTAGCCCTCAGCAGAGACTGGCGAGAATCACTTTCATGGAAAGGGGTTGCCAAGCTTCCAAAAAACTACGAGTTTCCTGAAATCTCAGCAAACACTTTTTCACCCAATAGTGATGATACTTTCAGGGAATGATCAGTACACCAATCCCACTTGGCTCACCAAATTTCGTTCTTCTAGGTTAAACCGTTCGTTAGCAGTAACCGTTTTCATTTTGAGGTTTCACTCTGTTTTCTCCTATTCGGATACATGTATTTGGAACTCTGAATCAAACACGGTTTATGGTAGCTCTTTGAAACTTGACTCAATGAAGCAGTTTCAACTTCTATCTCTATGGTTTGTTTGCTGTTGATGTAGAACTAAGCAGAGACTGGCGAGAATCACTTTCATGGAAAGGGTTGCCAAGCTTCCAAAAAACTACGAGTTGCCTGAAATCTCAGCAACCACTTTTTCACCCAATCTTGATGATACTTTCAGGGAATGATCAGAACACCAATCCCACTTGGCTCACCAAATTTCGTTCTTCTAGGTTAAACCGTTCATTTGCAGTAACCGTTTTCATTTTGAGGTTTCACTCTGTTTTCTCCTATACGGATACATGTATTTGGAACTCTAATTCAAACATGGTTTGTGCTAGCTCTTTGAAACTTGACCCAATAAAGCAGTTTCAAGTTCTATCGCTATGGATTGTTTGCTGTTGATGTAGTCCTAAGCAGAGACTGGCGAGAATCACTTTCTTGAAAAGGGTTTTCCAAGCTTCTAAAAAACCACGAGTTTCCTGAAATCTCAGCAAACACTTTTTCACCCAATAGTGATGATACTTTCAGGAAATGATCAGTACACCAATCCCACTTGGCTCACCAAATTTTGTTCTTCTAGGTTAAACAGTTCGTTTGCAGTAACTGTTTTCATTTTGATGTTTCACTCTGTTTTCTCCTATACGGATACATGTATTTGAAACTCTAATTCAAACACGGTTTGTGCTAGCTCTTTGAAACTTGACCCAATAAAGCAGTTTCAAATTCTATCTCAGTGGTTTGTTTGCTGTTGATATAGCCCTAAGCAGAGACTGGCGAGAATCACTTTCATGGAAAGGGGTTGCCAAGCTTCCAAAAAACTACGAGTTGCCTGAAATCTCAGCAAACACTTTTTCACCCAATCTTGATGATACTTTCAGGGAATGATCAGTACACCAATCCCAAATGGCTCAACCAATTTCGTTATTCTAGGTTAAACCGTTCGTTTGCAGTAACCGTTTTCATTTTGAGATTTCACTCTTTTATCTTCTATATGGATACATGTATTTGGACTCTAAATCAAACACGGTTTGTGCTAGCTCTTTGAAACTTGACCCAATAAAGCAGTTTCAAGTTCTATCTCAGTGGTTTGTTTGCTGTTGATGTAGCCCTAAGCAGAGACTGGAGAGAATCACTTTCATGGATAGGGGTTGCCAAGCTTCCAATAAACTATTAGTTTCCTGAAATCTCAGCAAACACTATTTCATTCAATCTTGATGATACTTTCAGGGAATTATCAGTACACCAATCCCACTTGGCTCACCAAATTTCGTTCTTCTAGGTTAAACCGTTCCTTTGCAGTAACCGTTTTCATTTTGAGGTTTCACTCTGTTTTCTCCTACATGGATACATGTATTTGCAACTCTAAATCAAACACAGTTTGTGCTAGCTCTTTGAAACTTGACCCAATTAAGGAGTTTCATGTTCTATCTCTATGGTTTGTTTTGTGTTGATGAAGTCCTAAGCAGAGACTGGCGAGAATCACTTTCATGGAAAGGGGTTGCCAAGCTTCCAAAAAACTATGAGTTGCCTGAAATCTCAGCAAACACTTTTTCACATGATCTTGATGATACTTTCAGGGAATGATCAGTACACCAATCCCACTTGGCTCACCAAATTTCGTTCTTTCAGGTTAAACCGTTCGTTTGCAGTAACCGTTTTAATTTTGAGGTTTCACTCTGTTTTCTCCTATAGGGATACATGTATTTGGATCTCTAAATCAAACACGGTTTGTGCTAGCTCTTTGAAACGTGACCCAATAAAGCATTTTCAATTTCGATCTGTATCATTTGTTTGCTGTTGATGTAGCCATAAGCAGAGACTGGCGAGAATCACATTCATGGAAAGGGGTTGCCAAGCTTCCAAAAAACTACGAGTTGCCTGAAATCTCAGCAACCACTTTTTAACCCAATCTTGATGATACTTTCAGGGAATGATCACTACACCAATCCCACTTGGCTCACCAAATTTCGTTCTTCTAGGTGAAACCGTTCCTTTGCAGTAACCGTTTACGTTTTGAGGTTTCACTCTGTTTTCTCCTATACGGATACATGTATTTGGAACTCTAAATCAAACACGGTTTCTGCTAGCTATTTGAAACATGACCCAATAAAGTAGTTTCAAGTTCTATCGCTATGGATTGTTTGCTGTTGATGTAGTCCTAAGGAGAGACTGGCGAGAATCACTTTCATGAAAAGGGGTTGCCAAGCTTCCAAAAAACTACGAGTTCCAGAAATCTCAGCAACCACTTTTTCACCCAATCTTGATGATACTTTCAGGGAATGATCAGTACACCAATCACACGTGGCTCACCAAATTTCGTTCTTCTATGTGAAACCGTTCCTTTGCAGTAACTGTTTATGTTTTGAGGTTTCACTCTGTTTTCTCCTATACGGATACATGTATTTGGAAATCTAAATCAAACACAGTTTGTGCTAGCTCTTTGAAACTTGACCTAATAAAGCAGTTTCATGTTCTATGTCTATGGTTTGTTTGCTGTTGATGTAGCCCTAAGCAGAGACTGGCGAGAATCACTTTCATGGAAAGGGGTTGCCAAGTTTCCAAAAAACTATGAGTTGCCTGAAATCTCAGCAAACACTTTTTCAGATAATCTTGATGATACTTTCAGGGAATGATCAGTAGACCAATCCCACTTGGCTCACCAAATTTCGTTCTTTCAGGTTAAACCGTTCGTTTGCAGTAACCGTTTTAATTTTGAGGTTTCACTCTGTTTTCTCCTATAGGGATACATGTATTTGGATCTCTAAATCAAACACGGTTTGTGCTAGCTCTTTGAAACGTGACCCAATAAAGCAGTTTCAATTTCGATCTCTATCATTTGTTTGCTGTTGATGTAGCCCTAAGCAGAGACTGGCGAGAATCACTTTCATGGAAAGGGGTTGCCAAGCTTCCAAAAAACTACGAGTTCCAGAAATCTCAGCAACCACTTTTTCACCCAATCTTGATGATACTTTCAGGGAATGATCAGTAGACCAATCCCACTTGGCTCACCAAATTTCGTTCTTCTAGGTTAAACCGTTCGTTTGCAGTAACCATTTTCATTTTGAGGTTTCACTCTGTTTACTCCTGTACGGATACATGTATTTGGAACTCTAAATCAAACACGGTTTTTGCTAGCTCTTTGAAACTTGACTTAATAAAGCAGTTTCAAGTTCTATCTCTATGGTTTGTTTGCTGTTGATGTAGCCCTAAGCAGAGACTAGCGAGAATCACTTTCATGGAAAGGGGTTGCCAAGCTTCCAAAAAACCACGAGTTGCCTGAAATCTCAGCAAACACTTTTTCACCCAATCTTGATGACACTTTCAGGGAATGATCAGTACACAAATCCCACTTGCCTCACCAAATTTCGTTCTTTTAGGCTAATCCGTTCATTTGTGCTAGCTATTTGAATCTTGACTTAATAAAGAAGTTTCAAGTTCTATCTCAGTGCTTTGTTTGCTGTTGATGTAGCCCTAAGCAGAGACTGGCGAGAATCACTTTCATGGAAAGGGGTTGCCAAGCTTCCAAAAAACTACGAGTTGCATGAAATCTCAGCAAACACTTTTTGATCCAATCTTGATGATACTTTCAGGGAATGATCATTAAACCAATCCCACTTGGCTCACCAAATTTCGTTCTTCTAGGTTAAACCGTTCCTTTGCAGGAACCGTTTTCATTTTGAGGTTTCACTCTGTTTTCTCCTATACGGATAAAAGTATTTGGAACTATAAATGAAACACAGATTGTGCTAGCTCTTTGAAACTTGACCCAAAAAAGCAGTTTCAAGTTCTATCACTATGGTTTGTTTGCTGTTGAAGTAGCCCAAAGCAGAGACTGGCGAGAATCACATTCATGGAAAGGGGTTTCCAAGCTTCCAAAAAACTACGAGTTTCCTGAAATCTCAGCAAACACTTTTTCACCCAATCTTGATGATTCTTTCAGGGAATGATCACTACACCAATCCCACTTGGCTCACCAAATTTCGTTCTTCTATGTTAAACCGTTCGTTTGCAGTAACCGTTTCATTTTGAGGTTTCACTCTGTTTTCTCCTATACGTTTACAAGTATTTAGAACTCTAAAACAAACACGGTTTGTTGTAGCTCTTTGAAGTTTGACCCAATGAAGCAGTTTCAAGTTCTATCTCTATGGTTTGTTTGCTGTCGATGTAGCCATAAGAAGAGACTGGCGAGAATCACTTTAATGGTAAGGGGTTGCCAAGCTTTCAAAAAACTACGAGTTGCCTGAAATCTCAGCAAACACTTTTTCACCCAATCGTGATGATACTTTCAGTGAATGATCAGTACACCAATCCCACTTGGCTCACCTAATTTCGTTCTTCTACGTTAAACCGTTCGTTTGCAGTAACCGTTTTCATTTTGAAGTTTCACTCTGTTTTCTCCTATACGGATACATGTATTTGGAACTCTAAATCAAACACGGTTTGTGGTAGCTCTTTGAAACTTGACCCATTAAAGCAGTTTCAAGTTCTATCTCAATGGTTTGTTTGCTGTTGATGTAGCCCTAGCAGAGACTGGCGAGAATCACTTTCATGGAAAGGGGTTGCCAAGCTTCCAAAAAACTACGAGTTGCCTGAAATCTAGGAAACACTTTTTCACCCAATCTTGATGATACTTTCAGCGAATGATCAGTACACCAATCCTACTTGGCTCACCAAATTTCGTTCTTCTAGGGTAAACCGTTCGTTTGCAGTAACCGTTTTCATTTTGAGGTTTCACTCTGTTTTCTCCTATAGGGATACATGTATTTGGAACTCTAAATCAAACAAGGTTTGTGCTAGCTCTTTGAAACTTGACCCAAAATAGAAGTTTCAAGTTCTATCTCTATGGATTGTTTGCTGTTGATGTAGCCCTAAGCAGAGACTGGCGAGAATCACTTACATGGAAAGGGGACTCCAAGCTTCCAAAAAACTGCGAGTTGCCTGAAATCTCAGCAAACACTTTTTCACCCAATCTTGATGATACTTTCAGGGAAAGATCAGTACACCTATTCCACTTGGCTTACCAAATTTCGTTCTTCTAGGTTAAACCGTTCGTTTGCAGTAACCGTTTTCATTTTGAGGTTTCACTCTGTTTTCTCCTATACGGATACATGTATTTGAAACTCTAAATCAAACACGGATTGTGCTAGCTCTTTGAAACTTGACCCAATAAAGCAGTTTCAAGTTCTATCTCTATGGTTTGTTTGCTGTTGATGTAGCCCTAAGCAGAGACTGGCGAGAATCACTTTCATGGAAAGGGGTTGCCAAGCTTCCAAAAAACCACGAGTTGCCTGAAATCTCAGCAAACAGTTTTTCACCCAATCGTGATGATAGTTTCAGGGAATGATCAGTACACCAATTCCACTTGGCTCACCAAATTTCGTTCTTCTAGGTTAAACCGTTCGTTTGCAGTAACCGTTTACATTTTGAGGTTTCACTCTGTTTTCTCCTATACGGATACATGTATTTGGAACTCTAAATCAAACACGGTTTGTGCTAGCTCTTTGAAACTTTACCCATTAAACAGTTTCAAGTTCTATCTCTATGGTTTGTTTGCTGTTGATGTAGCCCTAAGCAGAGACTGGCGAGAATCACTTTCATAGAAAGGGGTTGCCAAGCTTCCAAAAAACGACGAGTTGCCTGAAATCTCAGCAAACACTTTTTCACCCAATCGTGATGATACTTTCAGGGAATGATCAGTACACCAATCCCTCTTGGCTCACCAAATTTCGTTCTTCTAGGTTAAACCGTTCCTTTGCAGTAACCGTTTTCATTTTGAGGTTTCACTCTGTTTTCTCCTATACGGATACATGTATTTGGAACTCTAAAGCAAACACGGTTTGTGGTAGCTCTTTGAAACTTGACCCAATAAAGCAGTTTCAAGTTCTATCTAAATGGTTTGTTTGCTGTTGATGTAGCCCTAAGCAGAGACTGGCGAGAATCACTTTCATGGAAAGGGGTTGCCAAGCTTCCAAAAAACTACGATTTGCCAGAAAGCTCTGCAAACACTTTTTCACCAAATCTTGATGATACTTTCAGGGAATGATCAGTACAACAATCCCACTAGGCTCAACAAATTTCGTTCTTCTAGGTTAAACCGATCGTTTGCAGTAACCGTTTTCATTTTGAGATTTCACTCTGTTTTCTCCTATACGGATACATGTATTTGGAACTCTAAATCAAACACGGATTGTGCTAGCTCTTTGAAACTTGACCCAATAAAGCAGCTTCAAGTTCTCTCTCAGTGGTTTCTTTGCTGTTGATGTAGCCCAAAGCAGAGACTGGCGAGAATCACTTTCATGGAAAAGGGTTGCCAAGCTTCCAAAAAACTACGAGTTGAATGAAATCTCAGCAAACACTTTTTCACCCAATCTTGATGATACTTTCAGGGAATTATCAGTACACCAATCCCACTTGGCTCACCAAATTTCGTTCTTCTATGTTAAACCGTTCGTTTGCAGTAACCGTTTTCATTTTGAGGTTTCACTCTGTTTTCTCCTATACGGATACATGTATTTGGAACTCTAAATCAAACACGGATTGTGCTAGCTCTTTGAAACTTGACCCAATAAAGCAGTTTCCAGTTCTATCTCTATGGTTTGTTTGCTGTTGATGTAGCCCTAAGGAGAGACTGGCGAGAATCACTTTCATAGAAAAGGGTTGGCAAGCTTCCAAAAAACTACGAGTTCCCTGAAATCTCAGCAAACACTTTTTCACCCAATCGTGATGATACTTTCCGTAAATGATCAATACACCAATCCTACTTGGCTCACCATATTTCGTGTTATTAGGTTAAACTGTTCGTTTGCAGTAACCGTTTTCATTTTGAGGTTTCACTCTGTTTTCTCCTATACGGATACATGTATTTGGAACTCTAAATCAAACACGGTTTGTGCTAGCTCTTTGAAACTTGACCCAATAAAGCACTTTCAAGTTCTATCTCTATGGTTTGTTTGCTGTTGATGTCGCCCTAAGAAGAGACTGGCGAGAATCACATTCATGGAAAGGGGTTGCCAAGCTTCCAAAAAACCACGAGTTGCCTGAAATCTCAGCAAACACTTTTTCATCCAATCGTGATGATACATTCAGGGAATGATCAGTACACCAATCCCTCTTGGCTCACCAAATTTCGTTCTTCTAGGTTAAACCGTTCCTTTGCAGTAACCGTTTTCATTTTGAGGTTTCACTCTGTTTTCTCCTATACGGATACATGTATTTGGAACTCTAAAGCAAACACGGTTTGTGGTAGCTCTTTGAAACTTGACCCAATAAAGCAGTTTCAAGTTCTATCTAAATGGTTTGTTTGCTGTTGATGTAGCCCTAAGCAGAGACTGGCGAGAATCACTTTCATGGAAAGGGGTTGCCAAGCTTCCAAAAAACTACGATTTGCCAGAAAGCTCAGCAAACACTTTTTCACCAAATCTTGATGATACTTTCAGGGAATGATCAGTACAACAATCCCACTAGGCTCAACAAATTTCGTTCTTCTAGGTTAAACCGATCGTTTGCAGTAACCGTTTTCATTTTGAGATTTCACTCTGTTTTCTCCTATACGGATACATGTATTTGGAACTCTAAATCAAACACGGATTGTGCTAGCTCTTTGAAACTTGACCCAATAAAGCAGCTTCAAGTTCTCTCTCAGTGGTTTCTTTGCTGTTGATGTAGCCCAAAGCAGAGACTGGCGAGAATCACTTTCATGGAAAAGGGTTGCCAAGCTTCCAAAAAACTACGAGTTGCCTGAAATCTCAGCAAACACTTTTTCACCCAATCTTGATGATACTTTCAGGGAATGATCAGTACACCAATCCCACTTGGCTCACCAAATTTCGTTCTTCTAGGTTAAACCGTTCGTTTGCAGTAACCATTTTCATTTTAGGTTTCACTCTGTTTTCTCCTATATGGATACATGTATTTGGAATTCTATATCAAACAAGGTTTGTGCTAGCTCTTTGAAACATGACCCAATAAAGCAGTTTCAAGTTCTATCTCTGTGGTTTGTTTGCTGTTGATGTAGCCGTAAGCAGAGACTGGCGAGAATCACTTTCATGGAAAGGGGTTGCCAGCTTCAAAAAAACTACGAGTTGCCTGAAATCTCAGCAAACACTTTTTCACCCAATCGTGATGATACTTTCTGTAAATGATCAATACACCAATCCTACTTGGCTCACCATATTTCGTGTTATTAGGTTAAACTGTTCGTTGGCAGTAACCGTTTTCATTTTGAGGTTTCACTCTGTTTTCTTCTATACGGATACATGTATTTGGAACTCTAAATCAAACACGGTTTGTGCTAGCTCTTTGAAACTTGACCCAATGAAGCAGTTTCAAGTTCTATCTCAATGGTTTGTTTGCTGTTGATATAGCCCTAAGCAGAGACTGGCGAGAATCACTTTAATGGAAAGGGGTTGCCAAGCTTCCAAAAAACTACGAGTTGCCTGAAATCTAGGAAACACTTTTTCACCCAATCTTGATGATACTTTCAGGGAATTATCAGTACACCAATCCCACTTGGCTCACCAAATTTCGTTCTTCTAGGTTAAACCGTTCGTTTGCAGTAACCGTTTTTCATTTTGAGGTTTCACTCTGTTTACTCCTATACGGAATACATGTATTTGGAACTCTAAATCAAACACGGTTTGTGGTAGCTCTTTGAAACGTGACCCAATAAAGCAGTTTCAAGTTCTATCTCAATGGTTTGTTTGCTGTTGATGTAGCCGTAAGCAGAGACTGGCGAGAATCACTTTCATGGAAAGGGGTTGCCAGCTTCCAAAAAACTACGAGTTCCCTGAAATCTCAGCAAACACTTTTTCACCCAATCTTGATGATACTTTCAGGGAATGATCAGTACACAAATCCCCCTTGGCTCAGCAAATTTCGTTCTTGTAGGTTAAACCGTTCGTTTGCAGTAACCGTTTACATTTTGAAGTTTCACTCTGTTTTCTCCTATATGGATACATGTATTTGGAACTCTAAATCAAACACGGTTTGTGCTAGCTCTTTGAAACTTGACCCAATAAACCTGTTTCAAGTTCTATCTCTATGGTTTGTTTGCTGTTGATGTAGCCCTAAGCAGAGACTGGCAAGAATCACTTTCATGGAAAGGGGTTGCCAAGCTTCAAAAAAACTACGAGTTGCCTGAAATTTCAGCAAACACTTTTTCACCCAATCTTGATGATACTTTCAGGTAATGATCAGTACACCAATCCCACTTGGCTCACCAAATTTCGTTCTTCTAGGTTAAACCGTTCGTTTGCAGTAACCGTTTTCATTTTGAGGTTTCACTCTGTTTTCTCCTATACAGATACATGTATTTGGAACTCTAAATCAAACACGGTTTGTGCTAGCTCTTTGAAACTTGACCCAATAAAGCAGTTTCAAGTTCTAGCTCTATGGTTTGTTTGCTGTTGATGTACCCCTAAGCAGAGACTGGCGAGAATCACTTTCATGGAAAGGGGTTGCCAAGCTTCCAAAAAACTACGAGTTGCCTGAAATCTCAGCAAACACTTTTTCACCCAATCTTGATGATACTTTCAGGGATTTATCAGTACACCAATCCCCGTTGGCTCACCAAATTTCGTTCTTCTAGGTTAAACCGTTCGTTTGCAGTAACCGTTTTCATTTTGAGGTTTCACTCTGTTTTCTTCTATACGGATACATGTATTTGGAACTCTAAATCAAACACGGTTTGTGCTAGCTCTTTGAAACTTGACCCAATGAAGCAGTTTCAAGTTCTATCTCAATGGTTTGTTTGCTGTTGATATAGCCCTAAGCAGAGACTGGCGAGAATCACTTTAATGGAAAGGGGTTGCCAAGCTTCCAAAAAACTACGAGTTGCCTGAAATCTAGGAAACACTTTTTCACCCAATCTTGATGATACTTTCAGGGAATTATCAGTACACCAATCCCACTTGTCTCACCAAATTTCGTTCTTCTAGGTTAAACCGTTCGTTTGCAGTAACCGTTTTCATTTTGAGGTTTCACTCTGTTTACTCCTATACGGATACATGTATTTGGAACTCTAAATCAAACACGGTTTGTGGTAGCTCTTTGAAACGTGACCCAATAAAGCAGTTTCAAGTTCTATCTCAATGGTTTGTTTGCTGTTGATGTAGCCGTAAGCAGAGACTGGCGAGAATCACTTTCATGGAAAGGGGTTGCCAGCTTCCAAAAAACTACGAGTTCCCTGAAATCTCAGCAAACACTTTTTCACCCAATCTTGATGATACTTTCAGGGAATGATCAGTACACAAATCCCCCTTGGCTCAGCAAATTTCGTTCTTGTAGGTTAAACCGTTCGTTTGCAGTAACCGTTTACATTTTGAAGTTTCACTCTGTTTTCTCCTATATGGATACATGTATTTGGAACTCTAAATCAAACACGGTTTGTGCTAGCTCTTTGAAACTTGACCCAATAAACCTGTTTCAAGTTCTATCTCTATGGTTTGTTTGCTGTTGATGTAGCCCTAAGCAGAGACTGGCAAGAATCACTTTCATGGAAAGGGGTTGCCAAGCTTCAAAAAAACTACGAGTTGCCTGAAATTTCAGCAAACACTTTTTCACCCAATCTTGATGATACTTTCAGGTAATGATCAGTACACCAATCCCACTTGGCTCACCAAATTTCGTTCTTCTAGGTTAAACCGTTCGTTTGCAGTAACCGTTTTCATTTTGAGGTTTCACTCTGTTTTCTCCTATACAGATACATGTATTTGGAACTCTAAATCAAACACGGTTTGTGCTAGCTCTTTGAAACTTGACCCAATAAAGCAGTTTCAAGTTCTAGCTCTATGGTTTGTTTGCTGTTGATGTACCCCTAAGCAGAGACTGGCGAGAATCACTTTCATGGAAAGGGGTTGCCAAGCTTCCAAAAAACTACGAGTTGCCTGAAATCTCAGCAAACACTTTTTCACCCAATCTTGATGATACTTTCAGGGATTTATCAGTACACCAATCCCCGTTGGCTCACCAAATTTCGTTCTTCTAGGTTAAACCGTTCGTTTGCAGTAACCGTTTTCATTTTGAGGTTTCACTCTGTTTTCTTCTATACGGATACATGTATTTGGAACTCTAAATCAAACACGGTTTGTGCTAGCTCTTTGAAACTTGACCCAATAAAGCAGTTTCAAGTTCTATCTCTATGGTTTGTTTGCTGTTGATGTAGCCCTAAGCAGAGACTGGCTAGAATCACTTTCATGGAAAGGGGTTGCCAAGCTTCCAAAAAACTACGAGTTGCCTGAAATCTCAGCAAACACTTTTTCCCCCAATCTTGATGATACTTTCAGTGAATGATCAGTACACCAATCCCCATTGGCTCACCAAATTTCGTTCTTCTAGGTTAAACCGTTCGTTTGCAGTAACCGTTTTCATTTTGAGGTTTCACTCTGTTTTCTCCTATACGGATACATGTATTTGAAACTCTAAATCAAACACGGTTTGTACTAGCTCTTTGAAACTTGACCCAATAAAACTGTTTCAAGTTCGATCGCTATTGTTTGTTTTCTTTTGATGTAGCCCTAAGCAGAGACTGGCGAGAATCACTTTCATGGAAAGGGGTTGCCAAGCTTCCAAAAAACTACGAGTTGCCTCAAATCTCAGCAAACACTTTTTCACCAATCTTCATGATACTTTCAGGGAATGATCAGTACACCAATCCAACTTGGCTCTCAAAATTTCGTTCTTCTAGGTTAAACCGTTCGTTTGCAGTAACCGTTTTCATTTTGAGGTTTCACTCTTTTTTCTCCTATACGGATACATGTATTTGGAACTCTAAATCAAACACGGTTTTTGCTGGCTCTTTGAAACTTGACCCAATAAAGCAGTTTCCAGTTCTATCTCTATGGTTTGTTTGCTGTTGATGTAGCCCTAAGCAGAGATTGGCGAGAACCACTTTTATGGAATGGGGTTGCCAAGCTTCCGAAAAACTACGAGTTGCCTGAAATCTCAGCAAACACTTTTTCACCCAATCTTGATGATACATTCAGGGAATGATCAGTACACCAATCCCACTTGGCTCACCAAATTTCGTTCTTCTAGGTTAAACCGTTCGTTTGCAGTAACTGTTTTCATTTTGAGGTTTTACTCTGTTTTCTCCTATACGGATACATGTATTTGGAACTCTAAATCAAACACGGTTTGTGCTAGCTTTTTGAAACTTGACCCGATAAAGCAGTTTCAAGTTCTATCTCTATGGTTTGTTTGCTGTTGATGTAGCCCTAATCAGAGACTGGCGAGAATCACTTTCATGGAAAGGGGTTGCCAAGCTTCCAAAAAACTACGAGTTGCCTGAAATCTCAGCAAACACTTTTTCACCCAATCTTGATGATACTTTCAGGGAATGATCAGTACACCAATCCCCCTTGGCTCACCAAATTTCGTTCTTCTAGGTTAAACCGTTCGTTTGCAGTAACCGTTTTCATTTTGAGGTTTCACTCTGTTTTCTCCTATACGGATACATGTATTTGGAACTCTAAATCAAACACGGTTTGTGCTAGCTCTTTGAAACTTGACCCAATAAAGCAGTTTCAAGTTCTATCTCTATGGTTTGTTTGCTGTTGATGTAGCCCTAAGCAGAGACTGGCGAGAATCACTTTCATGGAAAGGGGTTGCCAAGCTTCCAAAAAACTACGAGTTGCCTGAAATCTCAGCAAACACTTTTTTCACCAATCTTGATGATACTTTCAGGGAATGATCAGTACACCAATCCCCCTTGGCTCACCAAATTTCGTTCTTCTAGGTTAAACCGTTCGTTTGCAGTAAAGGTTTTCATTTTGAGGTTTCACTGTGTTTTCTTCTATACGGATACATGTATTTGGAACTCTAAATCAAACACGGTTTTTGCTAGCTCTTTGAAACTTGACTTAAATAAAGCAGTTTCAAGTTCTATCTCTATGGTTTGTTTGCTGTTGATGTAGCCCTAAGCAAGAGACTGGCGAGAATCACTTTCATGGAAAGGGGTTGCCAAGCTTCCAAAAAACTACGAGTTGCCTGAAATCTCAGCAAACACTTTTTCACCCAATCTTGATGATACTTTCAGGGAATGATCAGTACACCAATCCCCCTTGGCTCACCAAATTTCGTTCTTCTAGGTTAAACCGTTCGTTTGCAGTAACCGTTTTCATTTTGAGGTTTCACTCTGTTTTCTCCTATACGGATACATGTATTTGGAACTCTAAATCAAACACGGTTTGTGCTAGCTCTTTGAAACTTTACCCAATAAAGCAGTTTCAAGTTCTATCTCTATGGTTTGTTTGCTGAAGATGGAGCCCTAAGAAGAAACTGGCGAGAATCACTTTCATGGAAAGGGGTTGCCAAGCTTCCTAAAAACTATGAATTTCCTGAAATTACAGCAAACACTTTTTCACCCAATCTTGATAATACTTTCAGGGAATGATCAGTACACAAATCCCACTTGGCTCACCAAATTTCGTTCTTCTAGGTTAAACCGCTCGTTTGCAGTAACCATTTTCAATTTTAGGTTTAACTCTGTTTTCTCCTATACGGATACATGTATTTGGAACTCTAAATCAAACACGGTTGGTGCTGGCTTTTTGAAACTTGACCCAATAAAGCAGTTTCCAGTTCTATCTCTATGGTTTGTTTGCTGTTGATGTAGCCCTAAGCAGAGACTGGCGAGAATCACTTTCATGGAATGGGGTTGCCAAGCTTCCGAAAAACTACGAGTGGCCTGAAATCTCAGCAAACAATTTTTCACCAAATCTTGATGGTACATTCAGGGAATGATCAGTACACCAATCCCACTTGGCTCACCAAATTTCGTTCTTCTAGGTTAAACCGTTCGTTTGCAGTAACTGTTTTCATTTTGAGGTTTCACTCTGTTTTTTCCTATAGGGATACATGTATTTGGAACTCTAAATCAAACACAGTTTGTGCTAGCTTTTTGAAACTTGACCCGATAAAGCAGTTTCAAGTTCTATCTCTATGGTTTGTTTGCTGTTGATGTAGCCCTAATCAGAGACTGGCGAGAATCACTTTCATGAAAAGGGGTTGCCAAGCTTCCAAAAAACTACGAGTTTCCTGAAATCTCAGCAAACACTTTTTCACCCAATCTTGATAATACTTTCAGGGAATGATCAGTACAGCAATCCCCCTTGGCTCACCAAATTTCGTTCTTCTAGGTTAAACCGTTCGTTTGCAGTAACCGTTTTCATTTTGAGGTTTCACTCTGTTTTCTCCTATACGGATACATGTATTTGGAACTCTAAATCAAACACGGTTTGTGCTAGCTCTTTGAAACTTGACCCAATAAAGCAGTTTCAAGTTCTATCTCTATGGTGTGTTTGCTGTTGATGTAGCCCTGAGCAGAGACTGGCGAGAATCACTTTCATGGAAAGGGGTTGCCAAGCTTCCAAAAAACTACGAGTTGCCTGAAATCTCAGCAAACACTTTTTTCACCAATCTTGATGATACTTTCAGCGAATTATCAGTACACCAATCCCCCTTGGCTCACCAAATTTCGTTCTTCTAGGTGAAACCGTTCGTTTGCAGTAAAGGTTTTTATTTTGAGGTTTCACTATGTTTTCTTCTATACAAATACATGTATTTGGAACTCTAAATAAAACACGGTTTGTGCTAGCTCTTTGAAACTTGACCCAATAAAGCAGTTTCAAGTTCTATCTCTATGGTTTGTTTGCTGTTGATGTAGCCCTAAGCAGAGACTGGCGAGAATCACTTTCACGGAAAGGGGTTGCCAAGCTTCCAAAAAACTACGAGTTGCCTGAAATCTCAGCAAACACTTTTTCACCCAATCTTGATGATACTTTCAGGGAATGATCAGTACACCAATCCCCCTTGGCTCACCAAATTTCGTTCTTCTAGGTTAAAGCGTTCGTTTGCAGTAACCGTTTTCATTTTGAGGTTTCACTCTGTTTTCTCCTATACGGATACATGTATTTGGAACTCTAAATCAAACACGGTTTGTGCTAGCTCTTTGAAACTTGACCCAATAAAGCAGTTTCAAGTTCTATCTCTATGGTTTGTTTGCTGTTGATGGAGCCCTAAGAAGAAACTAGCGAGAATCACTTTCATGGAAAGGGGTTGCCAAGCTTCCTAAAAACTATGAATTTCCTGAAATTACAGCAAACACTTTTTCAGCCAATCTTGATGATACTTTCAGGGAATGATCAGTACACAAATCCCACTTGGCTCACCAAATTTCGTTCTTCTAGGTTAAACCGTTCGTTTGCAGTAACCATTTTCATTTTTAGGTTTCACTCTGTTTTCTCCTATACGGATACATGTATTTGGAACTCTAAATCAAACACGGTTTGTACTAGCTCTTTGTAACTTGACCCAATGAAGCAGTTTCAAGTTCTATCTCTGTGGTTTGTTTGCTGTTGATGTAGCCATAAGCAGAGACTGGCGAGAATCACTTTTAAGGAAAGGGGTTGCCAGCTTCCAAAAAACTACGAGTTGCCTGGAATCTTAGCAAACACTTTTTCACCCAATCTTGATGATACTTTCAGGGAATGATCAGTACACAAATCCCCCTTGGCTCAGCAAATTTCGTTCTTCTAGGTTAAACCGTTCGTTTGCAGTAACCGTTTTCATTTTGAGGTTTCACTCTGTTTTCTCCTATATGGATACATGTATTTGGAACTCTAAATCAAACACGGTTTGTGCTAGCTCTTTGAAACTTGACCCAATAAACCTGTTTCAAGTTCTATCTCTATGGTTTGTTTGCTGTTGATGTAGCCCTAAGCAGAGACTGGCAAGAATCACTTTCATGGAAAGGGGTTGCCAAGCTTCCAAAAAACTACGAGTTGCCTGAAATCTCAGCAAACACTTTTTCACCCAATCTTGATGATACTTTCAGGGAATGATCAGTACACCAATCCCACTTGGCTCACCAAATTTCGTTCTTCTATGTTAAACCGTTCGTTTGCAGTAACCGTTTTCATTTTGAGGTTTCACTCTGTTTTCTGCTATAAAGATACATGTATTTGGAACTCTAATTCAAACATGGTTTGTGCTAGCTCTTTGAAACTTGACCCAATAAAGCAGTTTCAAGTTCTATCTCTATGGTTTGTTTGCTGTTGATGTAGCCCTAAGCAGAGACTGGCGAGAATCACTTTCATGGAAAGCGGTTGCCAAGCTTCCAAAAAACTACGAGTTGCCTGAAATCTCACCAAACACTTTTTCACCCAATCTTGATGATACTTTCAGTGAATGATCAGTACACCAATCCCCCTTGGCTCACCAAATTTCGTTCTTCTAGGTTAAACCATTCGTTTGCAGTAACCGTTTTCATTTTGAGGTTTCACTCTGTTTTCTCCTATACAGATACATGTATTTGGAACTCTAAATCAAACACGGTTTGTGCTAGCTCTCTGAAACTTTACCCAATAAAGCAGTTTCAAGTTCTATCTCTGTGGTTTTTTTGCTGATGATGTAGCCCTAAGCAGAGACTGGCAAGAATCCCTTTCATGGAAAGGGGTTGCCAAGCTTCCAAAAAACTACGAGTTGCCTGAAATCTCAGCAATCACTTTTTCACCCAATCTTGATGATACTTTCAGGGAATGATAAGTACACCATTCCCCCTTGGCTCACCAAATATCGTTCTTCTAGGTTAAACCGTTCGTTTGCAGTAACCATTTTCATTTTGAGGTTTCACTCTGCTTTCTCCTATACGGATACATGTATTTGGAACTCTAAATCAAACACGGTTTGTGCTAGCTCTTTGAAACTTGACCCAATAAACCTGTTTCAAGTTCCATCTCTATGGTTTGTTTGCTGTTGATGTAGCCCTAAGCAGAGACTGGCGTGAATCACTTTCATGGAAAGGGGTTGCCAAGCTTCCAAAAAACTACGAGTTGCCTGAAATCTCAGCAAACACTTTTTCAACAATCTTGATGATACTTTCAGGGAATGATCAGTACACAAATCCCACTTGGCTCACCAAATTTCGTTTTTCTAGGTTAAACCTTTCGTTTGCAGTAACCGTTTTCATTTTGAGGTTTCACTCTGTTTTCTCCTATACGGATACATGTATTTGGAAGTCTAAATCAAACACGGTTTGTGCTAGCTCTCTGAAACTTGACCCAATAAAGCAGTTTCAAGTTCTATCTCTATGGTTTTTTTCCTGTTGATGTAGCCCAAAGCAGAGACTGGCGAGAATCACTTTAATGGAAAGGGGTTGCCAAGCTTCCAAAAAACTACGAGTTGCCTGAAATCTCAGCAAACACTTTTTCACGCAATTGAGATGATACTTTCAGGGAATGATCAGTACACCTATCCCACTTGGCTCACCAAATTTCGTTCTTCAAGGTTAAACCGTTCGTTTGCAGTAACCGTTTTCATTTTGAGGTTTCACTCTGTTTTTTCCTATAGGGATACATGTATTTGGAACTCTAAATCAAACACGGTTTGTGCTAGCTCTTTGAAACTTGACCCAATAAAGCAGTTACAAGTTCTATCTCTATGGTTTGTTTTCTGTTGATGTAGCCCTAAGCAGAGACTGGCGAGAATCACTTTCATGGAAAGGGGTTGCCAAGCTTCCAAAAAACTACGAGTTGCCTGAAATCTAAGCAAACACTTTTTCACCTAATCTTGATGATACTTTCAGGGAATGATCAGTGCACCAATCCCACTTGGCTCACCAAATTTCGTTCTTCTAGGTTAAACCGTTCTTTTGCAGTAACCGTTTTCATTTTGAGGTTTCACTCTGTTTTCTTCTATAAGGATACATGGATTTGGAACTCTAAATCAAACACGGTTTGTGCTAGCTCTTTGAAACTTGACCCAATAAAGCAGTTTCAAGTTCTATCTCTATGTTCGTTTGCTGTTGATGTAGCCCTAAGAAAGAGACTGGCCAGAATCACTTTCATAGAAAGGAGTTGCCAAGCTTCCAAAAAACTACGAGTTGCCTGAAATCTCAGCAAACACTTTTTCACCCAATCTTCATGATACTTTCAAGGAATGATCAGTATACCAATCCCCCTTGGCTCACCAAATTTTGTTCTTCTAGGTTAAACCGTTCGTTTTCAGTAACCGTTTTCATTTTGAGGTTTCACTCTGCTTTCTCCTATACAGATACATGTATTTGGAACTCTAAATCAAACATGGTTTGTGCTAGCTCTTTGAAACTTGACCCAATAAAGCAGTTTCAAGTTCTATCTCTATGGTTTGTTTGCTGTTGATGTAGCCCTAAGCAGAGACTGGCGAGAATCACTTTCATGGAAAGGGGTTGCCAAGCTTCCGAAAAACTACGAGATTTATTGAAATCTCAGCAAACACTTTTTCACCCAATCTTGATGACACTTTCAGGGAATGATCAGTACACCAATCCCACTTGGCTTACCAAATTTCGTTTTTCTAGGTTAAACCTTTCGTTTGCAGTAACCGTTTTCATTTTGAGGTTTCACTCTATTTTCTCCTATATGGATACATGTATTTGGAACTCTAAATCAAACACGGTTTGTGCTAGCTTTTTGAAACTTGACACAATAAAGCAGTTTCAAGTTCTGTCTCTATGCTTTGTTTGCTGTTGATGTAGCCCTACGCAGAGACTGGCGAGAGTCACTTTCATGGAAAGGGGTTGCCAAGCTTAAAAAAAACTACGAGTTGCCTGAAATCTCAGCAAACACTTTTTAACCCAATCTTGATGATACTTTCAGGGAATGATCAGTACACCAATCCCACTTGGCTCACCAAATTTCGTCCTTCTAGGTTAAACCGTTAGTTTGCAGTAACCGTTTTCATTTTGAGGTTTCACTCTGTTTTCTCCTATACGGATACATGTATTTGGAACTCTAAATCAAACACGGTTTGTGCTAGCTCTTTGTAACTTGACCCAATAAACCTGTTTCAAGTTCTATCTCTATGGTGTGTTTGCTGTTGATGTAGCCCTAAGCAGAGACTGGCGAGAATCACTTTCATGGAAAGGGGTTGCCAATCTTGCAAAAAACTACGAGTTGCCTGAAATCTCAGCAAACACTTTTTCACCCAATCTTGATGATACTTTCAGGGAATGATCACTACACCAATCCCACTTGGCTCACCAAATTTCGTTCTTCTAGGTTAAACCGTTCGTTTGCAGTAACCGTTTTCATTTTGAGGTTTCACTCTCATTTCTCCTACACGGATACTTGTACTTGGAACTTTAAATCAAACACGGTTTGTGCTAGCTCTTTGAAACTTTACCCAATAAACCTGTTTCAAGTTCTATCTCTATGGTTTGTTTGCTGTTGATGTAGCCCTAAGCAGAGACTGGCGAGAATCACTTTCATGGAAAGGGGTTGCCAAGCTTCCGAAAAACTACGAGTTTCCTGAAATCTCAGCAAACACTTTTTCACCCAATCTTGATGATACTTTCAGGGAATGATCAGTACACCATTCCCACTTGGCTCACCAAATTTCGTTCTTCTAGGTTAAACCGTTCGTTTCCAGTAACTGTTTTTATTTTGAGGTTTCACTCTGTTTTCTCCTATACGGATACATGTATTTGGAACTCTAAATCAAACACGGTTTGTGCTAGCTCTTTGAAACTTGACCCAATAAACCTGTTTCAAGTTCTATCTCTATGGTTTGTTTGCTGTTGACGTAGCCCTAAGCAGAGACTGGCGAGAATCACTTTCATGGAAAGGGGTTGCCAAGCTTCCAAAAAACTACGAGTTGCCTGAAATCTCAGCAAACACTTTTTCACCTAATCGTCCTGATACTTTCAGGGAATTATCAGTACACCAATCCCACTTGGCTCACCAAATTTCGTTCTTCTAGGTTAAACCGTTCGTTTGCAGTAACTGTTTTCATTTTGAGGTTTCACTCTGTTTTCTCCTATACGGATACATGTATTTGGAACTCTAAATCAAACACGGTTTGTGCTAGCTCTTTGACTTGACTCAATAAAGCAGTTTCAAGTTCTATCTCTATGGTTTGTTTGCTGTTCATGTAGCCCAAAGCACAGACTGGCGAGAATCACTTTCAGAAAAAGGGGTTGCCAAGCTTCCAAAAAACTACGAGTTGCCTGAAATCTCAGCAAACACTTTTTCACCCAATCTTGATGATACTTTCAGGGAATGATCACTACACCAATCCCACTTGGCTCACCAAATTTTGTTCTTCTAGGTTAAACCGTTCTTTTGCAGTAACCGTTTTCATTTTGAGGTTTCACTCTGTTTTCTCCTATAGGGATACATGTATTTGGAACACTAAATCAAACACGGTTTGTGGTAGCTTTTTGAAACTTGACCCAATAAACCTGTTTCAAGTTCTATCTCTATGGTTTGTTTGCTGTTGATGTAGCCCTAAGCAGAGACTGGCGAGAATCACTTTTATGGAAAGGGGTTGCCAAGCTTCCAAAAAACTACGAGTTGCCTGAAATCTCAGCAAACACTTTTTCACCCAATCTTGATGATACTTTCAGGGAATGATCAGTACACCAATCCCCCTTGGCTCAACAAATTTCGTTCTTCTAGGTTAAACCGTTCTTGTGCAGTAACCGTTTTCATTTTGAGGTTTCACTCTCTTTTCTCCTACACGGATACATGTATTTGGAACTTTAAATCAAACACGGTTTGTGCTAGCTCTTTGAAACTTGACCCCATAAAGCAGTTTCAAGTTCTATCTCTATGGTTTGTGTGCTGTTGATGTAGCCCTAAGCACAGACTGGCGAGAATCACTTTCATAAAAAGGGGTTGCCAAGCTTCCAAAAAAACTACGAGTTGCCTGAAATCTCAGCAAACACTTTTTCACCCAACCTTGATGATACTTTCAGAGAATGATCAGTGCATCAATCCCACTTTGCTCACCAAATTTTGTTCTTCTTGGTTAATCCGTTCGTTTGCAGTAGCCGTTTTCATTTTGAGGTTTCACTCTGTTTTCTCCTATACGGATACAGGTATTGGAACTCTAAATCAAACACGGTTTGTGCTCGCTCTTTGAAACTTGACCCAATAAACCTGTTTCAAGTTCTATCTCTATGGTTTGTTTGCTGTTGATGTAGCCCTAAGCAGAGACTGGCAAGAATCACTTTCATGGAAAGGGGTTGCCAAGCTTCCAAAAAACTACGAGTTGCCTGAAATCTCAGCAAACACTTTCTCACCCAATCTTGATGATACTTTCAGGGAATGATCAGTGCACCAATCCCACTTGGCTCACCAAATTTCGTTCTTCTAGGTTAAACCGTTCGTTTGCAGTAACCGTTTTCATTTTGAGGTTTCACTCTGTTTTCTCCTATACAGATACATGTATTTGGAACTCTGAATCAAACACGGTTTGTGCTAGCTCTTTGAAACTTGACCCAATAAAGCAGTTTCAAGATCTGTGTCTATGGTTTGTTTGCTGTTGATGTAGCCCTAAGCAGAGACTGGCGAGAATCACTTTCACGGTAAGGGGTTGCCAAGCTTCCAAAAAACTACGAGTTGCCTGAAATCTCAGTAAACACTTTTCACCCAATCTTGATGATGCATTCAGGGAATGATCAGTATACCAATCCCACTTGGCTCACCAAATTTCGTTCTTCTAGGTTAAACCGTTCGTTTGCAGTAACCGTTTTCATTTTGAGGTTTCACTCTTTTTTCTCCTATACAGATACATGTATTTGGAACTCTAAATCAAACACGGTTTGTGCTAGCTCTTTGAAACTTGACCCAATAAAGCAGTTTCAAGTTCTATCTCTATGGTTTGTTTGCTGTTGATGTAGCCCTAAGCAAGAGACTGGCGAAAATCACTTTCATGGAAAGGGGTTGCCAAGCTTCCAAAAAACTAGGAGTTGCCTGAAAACTCAGCAAACACTTTTTCAACCAATCTTGATGATACTTTCAGGGAATGATCAGTACACCAATCCCACTTGGCTCACCTAATTTCGTTCTTCTAGGTTAAACCGTTCGTTTGCAGTAACCGTTTTCATTTTGAGGTTTCACTCTGTTTTCTCCTATACGGATACATGTATTTGGAACTCTAAATCAAACACGGTTTGTGCTAGCTCTTTGAAACTTGACCCAATAAAGCAGTTTCAAGTTCTATGTCTATGGTTTGTTTGCTGTTGATGTAGCTTTAAGCGGAGACTGGCGAGACACTTTCATGGAGAGGGGTTGCCAAGCTTCCAAAAAACTACGAGTTGCCTGAAATCTCAGCAAACACTTTTTCACCCAATCTTGATGATACTTTCAGGGTTTGATCAGTGCACCAATCCCACTAGGCTCATCAAATTTCGTTCTACTAGGTTAAACTGTTTGTTTGCAGTAACCTTTTTCATTTTGAGGTTTTACTCTGTTTTCTCCTATACGGACACATGTATTTGGAACTCTAAATCAAACATGGTTTGTGCTTGCTCTTTGAAACTTTACCCAATAAAGTAGTTTCAAGTTCTATCTCTATGATTTGTTTGCTGTTCATGTAGCCCTAAGCAAGAGACTGGCGAGAATCACTTTCATAGAAAAGGGTTGCCAAGAATCCAAAAAACTACGAGTTGCCTTAAATCTCAGCAAACACTTTTTCACCCAATCTTGATGATAATTTCAGGGAATGATCAGTACACCAATCGCCCTTGGCTCACCAAATTTCCTTCTTCTAGGTTAAACCGTTCGTTTGCACTAAGCGTTTTCATTTTGAGGTTTCACTCTGTTTTCTCCTATACGGATACATGTATTTGGAACTCTAAATCATAGACGGTTTGTGCTAGCTCTTTGATACTTGACCCAATAAAGCAGTTTCAAGTTCTATCTCTATGGTTTGTTTGCTGTTGATGTAGCCCTAAGCAGAGACTGGCGAGAATCACTTTCATGGAAAGGGGTTGCCAAGCTTCCAAAAAACTACGAGTTGCCTTAAATCTCAGCAAACACTTTTTCACCCAATCTAGATGATACTTTCAGGGAATGATCAGTGCACCAACCTCAGTTGGCTCACCAAATTTCGTTCTTCTAGGTTAAACCGTTCGTTTGCAGTAACCGTTTTCATTTTGAGGTTTCACTCTGTTTTCTGTTATACGGATACATGTATTTGGAACTCTAAATCAAACACGGTTGGTGCTAGCTCTTTGAAACTTGATCAAATAAAGCAGTTTCAAGTTCTATCTCTAAAGATTGTTTGCTGTTGAGGTAGTCCTAAGCAGAGACTGGCGAGCATCACTTTCATGGAAAGGGGTTGCCAAGCTTCCAAAAAACTACGAGTTGCCTGAAATCTCAGCAAACACTTTTTCACCCAATCTTGATGATACTTTCAGGAAATTATCAGTACAGCAATCTTACTTGGCTCACCAAATTTCGTTCTTCTAGGTTAAACCGTTCGTTTGCAGTAACCGTTTTCATTTTGAGGTTTCACTCTGTTTTCTCCTATACGGATACATGTATTTGGAACTCTAAATCAAACACGGTTTGTGCTAGCTCTTTGAAACTTGACCCAGTAAAGCAGTTTCAAGTTCTATCTCTATGGTTTGTTTGCTGTTGATGTGGCCCTAAGCAGAGACTGGCGAGAATCACTTTCATGGAAAGGGGTTGCCAAGCTTCCAAAAAACTACGAGTTGCCTGAAATCTCAGCAAACACTTTTTCACCCAATCTTGATGATACTTTCAGGGAATGATCAGTACACCAATCCCACTTGGCTCACCAAATTTCGTTCTTCTAGGTTAAACCGTTCGTTTGCAGTAACCGTTTTCATGTTGAGGTTACAGTATGTTTTCTTATATACGGATTCATGTATTTGGAACTCTAAATCAAACACGGTTTGTGCTAGCTCTTTGAAACTTGACCCAAGAAAGCAGTTTCAAGTTCTATCTCTATGGTTTGTTTGCTCTTGCTGTGGCCCTAAGCAGAGACTGGCGAGAATCACTTTCATGGAAAGGGGTTGCCAAGCTTCCACAGAACTACGAGTTGCCTGAAATCTCAGCAAACACTTTTTCACCCAATCTTGATGATACTTTCAGGGAATGATCAGTACTCCAATCCCACTTGGCTGACCAAATTTTGTTCTTCTAGGTTAAACCGTTCGTTTGCAGTAACCGTTTTCATTTTGAGGTTTCACTCTGTTTTCTCCTATACAGATACATGTATTTGGAACTCTAAATCAAACACGGTTTGTGCTAGCTCTTTGAAACTTGACCCAATAAAGCAGTTTCAAGTTCTATCTCTCTGGTTTTTTGCTGTTGATGTAGCCCTAAGCAGAGACTGGCGAGAATCACTTTCATGGAAAGGGGTTGCCAAGCTTCCATATAACTATGAGTTTCCTGAAATCTCAGCACACACTTTTTGACCCAATCTTGATAATACTTTCAGCGAATGATCAGTACACCAATTCCACTTGGCTCACCAAATTTCCTTCTTCTAGGTTAAACCGTTCGTTTACAGTAACCATTTTCATTTTGAGGTTTCACTCTGTTTTCTCCTATATGGATACATGTATTTGGAACTCTAAATCAAACACGGTTTTTGCTAGCTCTTTGAAACTTGACCCAATAAAGCAGTTTCAAGTTCTGCCTCTATGGTTTGTTTGCTGTTGATGTAGCCCAAAGCCGAGACTGGCGAGAATCACGTCATGCAAAGGGGTTGCCAAGCTCCCAAAAAACTACGAGTTGCCTGAAATCTCAGCAAACACTTTTTCACCCAATCTTGATGATACTTTCAGGGAATGATCAGTACACCAATCCCACTTGGTTCATCAAATTTCGTTCTTCTAGGTTAAACCGTTCGTTTTCAGTAACCGTTTTCATGTTGAGGTTACACTCTGTTTTCTTATATACGGATACATGTATTTGGAACTATAAATCAAACACGGTTTGTGCAAGCTCTTTGAAACTTGACCCAATAAAGCAGTTTCAAGTTCTATCTCAATGCTTTTTTAGCTGTTGATGTAGCCCTAAGCAGAGACTGGCGAGAATAACTTTCATGGAAAGGGGTTGCCAAGCTTCCAAAAAACTACGAGTTGCCTGAAATCTCAGCAAACACTTTTTCACCCAATCTTGATGATACTTTCAGGGAATGATCAGTACATCCAATCCCACTTGGCTCACCAAATTTCGTTCTTCTAGGTTAAACCGTTCGTTTGCAGTAACCGTTTTCATTTTGAGGTTACACTCTGTTTCCTTATATAAGGATACATGTATTTGGAATTCTAAATCAAACACGGTTTGTGCTAGCTCTTTGAAACTTGACCCAATAAAGCAATTTCAAGTTCTATCTCTATGGTTTGTTTGCTGTTGATGTAGGCCCTAAGCAGAGACTGGCAGAAACACTTTCATGGAAAGGGGTTGCCAAGCTTCTAAAAAACTACGAGTTGCCTGAAATCTCAGCAAACACTTTTTCACCCAATCTTGATGATACTTTCAGGGAATGATCAGTACTCCAATCACACTTAGGCTCAACCAAATTTCCTTCTTCTAGGTTCAACCGTTCGTTTGCAGTAACCGTTTTCATTTTTAGGTTACACTCTGTTTTCTTATATACGGATACATGTATTTGGAACTCTAAATCAAACACGGTTTGTGCTAGCTCTTTGAAACTTGACCCAAAAAAGCAGTTTCAATTTCTATCTCTATGGTTTGTTTGCTGTTGATGTGGCCCTAAGCAGAGACTGGCGACAATCACTTTCATGGAAAGGGGTTGCCAAGCTTCCAAAAAACTACGAGTTGCCTGAAATCTCAGCAAACACTTTTTCACCCAATCTTGATGATACTTCAGGGAATGATCAGTACACCAATTCCACTTGGCTGCACCAAATTTCGTTCTTCTAGGTTAAACCGTTCCGTTTGCAGTAACCGTTTTCATTTTGAGGTTTCACTCTGTTTTCTTATATACGGATACATGTATT
>NW_027524599.1:0-30263 GCF_052094955.1 Ictidomys tridecemlineatus
ATTCCTTCCCAGCGGAATCCACGTTAGCAGGCATAGTTTAACAACACAAAGGAGAGACATCAGAGTAATACAGAACTAAAACAAATCTATAGAAGAGAGCAGAAACATGGCAATCAAATAGAGCTGGAAAGGAACATGGACAACATGAGAAAACAAGGGAATAAAGGAGTACAAACAATGCAAGACAACTTAATTCTACAGGAGGACATAGAAAAATCAGAAGCAGGGATAGGGAAAGAACTCAAGGCATACCTAACTCGAATGGAAAGGGATATTAGAGAAGACGTGAGACAGCAAGTCCAAGAAATAAAAGTATATTTTGAAAATGAATTAAACAAACAAATTCAAATGGCAAAGAACAAGCTCTACCAGGAGATAGAGATCTTAAAAAATCAAACAATAATCCTAGAATTGCAGGAAACTATAAACCAAATTAAAAACTCAAACGAGAATATTACAAATAGACTTGATGAAGTAGAAGTCAGAACATCAGATAATGAAGACAAGGTTTATCAACTTGAAAAGAGTATAGTCAACACAGAAAATATGCTTAAATCCCATGAGCAAACTATTCAAGAGATATGGGATGTCATAAAAAAAAACCAAATTTGAGTCATCAGGATAGAAGAAGGCACAGAGATTCAAACCAAAAAAATGGACAGCATATTAAATGAAATAATTGTAGAAAACTTCCCAGAGATGAAAGATGGAATGGATTGCCAAATCCTGGAAGCCTACAGGACCCCAAATATTCAAAACCATAATAGACCAACTCCAAGACACATGATTATGAAGATAGCCAACGTTCAGAACAAGGAGAGAATATTAAAAGCTACAAGAGAAAAGAAGCAGATTACATTCAGGGGTAAACCAATTAGGTTAACGACTGATTTCTCACAACAGACTTTGAAAGCAAGAAGATCCTGGAACAATGTATTTCAAACACTGAAAAATAATGGATTCCAACCAAGAATACTGTATCCAGCAAAATTGAGCTTCAGATTTGACAACAAAATTAAAATCTTTCATGATAAACAAAAGCTAAAATAATTTGCAGCAAGAAAACCAGCACTGCAAAGCATTTTGAGCAAAATACTACAAGAAGAAGAATTAAAAAATAGTGCCCAAAACTAACAGCAAAAGATATCTCAGTAAAGGGGGAGGAAAATAACCAAAAAGTAAAACTAGCCAAACTAAAATAAATAAATAAAGAAGCATGACTGGAAGTACAAATCATATCTCAATTGTAACCTTAAATGTTAATGGCCTAAACTCACCAATCAAGAGACATAGGCTAGTAACCTGGATTAAAAAAAAAACAAATCCAACAATATGCTGCCTTCAGTTGACTCATATGATAGGAAAAGACATACACAGGCTGAAGGTAAAAGGTTGGGAAAAATCATACCACTCACATGGCCTTTGGAAGCAAACAGGAGTGGCCATACTCATATCAAATAAAATCAACTTCAAACCTAAGTTAATCAAGAAGGATAAAGAAGGACACTATATACTGTTAAAAGGAACCATCCACCAACAAGACATAACAATTATCAATTTGTATGCACCAAACAATGTAGCTTCAACATTCATAAAACAAACTCTACTCAAGTTCAAGAGTCAAATAGACCATAACACAATAATTATGGGTGACCTCAACACACTGCTCTCGCCATTAGACAGATCCTATAGACAAAAACTGAATAAAGAAATTATAGAACTCAACAGTACAATCAATAACCTAGACTTAACCGACATATATAGAATATATCAACCATCATCAAGTGGATACACATTCTTCTCAGCAGCACATGGATCCTACTCAAAGATAGACCATATATTATGCCATAAGGCAACCCTTAGTAAATATAAAGGCGTGGAGATAATACCATGCACCATATCTGATCATAATGGAATGAAATTGGAAATCAATGATAAAAGAAGGAAGGAAAAATCCTACATCACATGGAAAATGAACAATATGTTATCGAATGATCAATGGGTTACAGAAGACATAAAGGAGGAGATGAAAAAATTCTTAGAGTCAAATGATAATACAGACACAACATACTGGAATGTATGGGACACAATGAAAGCAGTTTTAAGAGGGAAATTCATTTCTTGGAGTTATTTCCTCAAAAAAAGAAAAAAACAACAAATAAATGAACTCACACTACACCTCAAAAACTTAGAAAAGGAAGAGCAAAACAACAGAAAATGTAGTAGAAGACAAGAAATAATTAAATTAGAGCAGAAATCAAGGAAATTGAAACAAAAGAAACCATTGAAAAAATTGATAAAACTATAAGTTGGTTCTTTGAAAAAATAAATAAGATAGACAAGCCCTTAGCCATGCTAACGAAAAGAAGAAGAGAGAGAACTCAAATTACTAACACATGGGATGAAAAAGGCAATATCACAACAGACACTACAGAAATACAGAAGATAATTAGAAAGTATTTTGAAACCCTATATTCCAATAAAATAGAAGATAGTGAAGATATCCATAAATTTCTTAAGGCATATGATTTCCCCCAGATTGAGACAGGAAGACACACACAATTTAAACAGACCAATAACAAAGGAAGAAATAGAAGAAGCCATCAAAAGACTACCAACCAAGAAAAGCCCTGGACCGGATGGGTATACAGTGGAGTTCTACAAAACCTTCAAAGAAGAATTAATACCAATACATTTCAAGCTATTTCAAGAAATAGAAAAAGAAGGAGCTCTTCTAAATTCATTCTATGAGGCCAACATCACTCTGATCCCAAAGCCAGACAAAGACACTTCAAAGAAAGAAAACTACAGACCAATATCTCTAATGAACTTGGATGCAAAAATTCTCAATAAAATTCTGGCGAATCAAATACAAAAACATATCAGAAAACTTGTGCACCATGATCAACTAGGATTCATCCCTGGGATGCAAGGCTGGTTCAATATACGGAAATCAATAAATGCTATTCACCACATCAATAGACTTAAAGAAAAGAACCATATGATCATCTAAATAGACGCAGAAAAAGCATTTGACAAAGTACAGCATCCCTTTATGTTCAAAACACTATAAAAACTAGGGATAACAGGAACTTACCTCAACTTTGTAAAAGCTATATATGCTAAACCTCAGGCTAGCATCATCCTAAATGGAGAAAAACTGAAGGCATTCCCTCTAAAATCTGGAACAAGACAGGGATGCCCTCTATCACCACTTCAATTCAATTCAGTTCTTGAAGTACTAGCCAGAGCAATTAGACAGACAAATAAAATTAAAGGCATAAAAATAGGAAAAGAAAAAATTAAAATATCGCTATTTGCGGATGACATGATAATATACTTAACAGACCCAAAAGGGTCTACAAAGAAGCTGCTAGAGTTAATAAATGAATTCAGCAAAGTGGCAGGTTATAAAATCAACATGCATAAATCAAAGGCATTCCTGTATATCAGCAACAAAACCTCTGAAATTGAAATAAGGAAAACCACTCCATTCACAATATCCTCAAAGAAAATGAGATACTTGGGAATCAACCTAACAAAAGAGATGAAAGATTTATACAATGAAAACTACAGAACACTAAAGAGAGAGATAGAAGAAGATCTCAGAAGATGGAAAAATGTACCCTGTTCATGGATAGGCAGAACTAACATCATCAAAATGGCAACATTACCCAAAGTTCTCTACAGGTTTAATGCGATGCCAACCAAAATCCCAATGGCATTTCTTGTATAAATAGATAAAGCAATCATGAAATTCATATGGAAAAAAAAAGACCCAGAATAGCAAAAGCAATTCTTAGGAGGAAGTGTGAATCTGGAGGTATAGCGATATCTGAGTTCAAACTGTACTACAAAGCAATAGTAACAAAAACAGCATGGTACTGGTATCAAAACAGGCAGGTGGACCAATGGTACAGAATAGAGGACACAGAGACTAATCCACAAAGTTACAATTATCTTATATTTGATAAAGGGGCTGAAAACATGCAATGGAGGAAGGATAGCATCTTCAACAAATGGTGCTGGGAAAATTGGAAATCCATATGCAACAAAATGAAATTGAATCCCTTTCTCTCGCCAGCCACAAAAGTTAACTCAAAATGCATAAAGAGCTAGATATCAAATCAGAGACTCAACGTATGATAGAAGAAAAAGTTGACTACGATCTACATATTGTGGGGTCGGGCTCCAAATTCCTTAATAGGACCCCCATAGCCCAAGAGTTAATAACAAGAATAAACAAATAGGACTTATTTAAACTAAAAAGGTTTTTCTCAGAAAGAGAAACAATAAAAGACGTAAATAGAGAGCCTACATCCTGGGAACAAATTTTTACCCCTCACACCTCAGATAGAGCCCTAATATCCAGAATGTACAAAGAACTAAAAAAATTAAACAATAAGATAACAAATAACCCAATCAACAAATGGGCCAAGGGCCTGAACAAACACTTCTCAGGACATACAAGCAATCAATAAGTACATGAAAAAATGCTCACCATCTCTAGAAATCAGAGAAATGCAAATCAAAACCACCCTAAGATACCATCTCACTCCAGTAAGATTGGCAGCCATTATGAAGTCAAACAACAATAAGTGTTGGCCAGGATCTGGGGAAAAGTGTATACTTGTACACTGCTGGTGGGACTGCAAAATGGTGAGGCCAATTTGTAAAGCAATATGGAGATTCCTGGAAAAGCTGGGAATGGATCCACCATTTGACCCAGCTATCACCCTTCTCGGACTATTCCCTGAGGAACTTAAAAGAGCGCACTATAGGGATACGGCCACAGCAATGATCATAGCACCACAATTCACAATAGCTAGACTGTGGAACCAACCTAGATGGCCTTCAATAGATGAATGGATAAAAAAAAATGTGGCATCTATACACAATAGAGTATTATGCAGCACTAAGAAATGACAAAATCATAGAATTTGCAGGGAAATGGATGGCATTAGAGCAGATTATGCTAAGTGAAGCTAGCCAAGCCCTAAAAAACAAATGCCAAATGTCTTCTTTGATATAAAGAGAGCCGCTAAGAACAGAACAGGAAGGAAGAGCATGAGGAAAATACTAACTGTAATCAAAGACGAATGGGGGGAGAGAAAGGGAGAGAGAATGGAAAGCATATGGAAATGGTAGGAGACCTACAATGATACACAAAATTATAAGAGGTTATGAGGGGCAAGGGGGAGGGGAAAAAAGGGAGAGAAGTCTTCGTATTTTTGAAAAAGTAGAATTGTCTGGTGATTGGTCTTTGGCTGACACCATGCACCCCATTTTCCGGGAACATCAATTCTGCTGCTGGTGACATCAGCATTCAGCTCATGGGCCATTATCAATGTGTGCCTCTTTGGTAGCTCTATTCGGATATGTGGAAGTTCCTGCAGTACTGTTTGCTAGTCAAGACATGATGTTGTTGGTCCTGGTGCATCAGTAGCTGATCAGAACAGACTGTGTACTTGCATCTGTATTGGAGAACCAGCCTTTGAACATGGACTTGAGGATATTTGAGGAAGGAAGCTGTGACATACAGCAGAATTTGAGCAAAAACAAAGATGGCAATATGGTTATTGATATTGTACTTGGGATAGACATTTCAAAACCCAACAATCTACCAATAGATGTGAAAACCATGACTGAAGTGAAGAAAGTGAGGAGTTCTTGCATTCTTCTGACAGAGTGCCAGTAGCCCTCCACTCACTCACTGCACTCTGTACAGCCTTCTGGCGACTTATGAATGAATTCTCTCCATAGCCTCAGTTGATACATGTGCAGTGTTTCTTTCCTCTGGCAATTAAATCATATGATGTTTTTTAGGGCATAAATATTGTTTTTAATTTGTTCCTCATTGAGAGAGAATTCTCAGAAACTTCAGGGCATTTTTATATATTCCAAAGTACATTTCATCCTGTAGCTACTGCTTTACCCTCCTACGTCTTTGTAACCAGTCAGGTGGCTCATCACTGTGTGATCTTCTTTCTATTTTTATGTGATCCCTGTTTGTTCTTCATTTTTCTCTCTAGCTTTTTCATAGGGTATAAAACCTTCAACCCTTTGCATTCTGTGTCTGATTATGTCACTGATCATGTCACTTCTTGTTCCGTTCATAACTTTGCTGGACATAGCAGTCTTGGTTGGTAAGTATATACTTTCAAAGCTTGGAATACTTTATTCCAAACCCCCTTGATTTTAGAGTCTGAGGTGAGAAGTTTGAAGTGAAGCTTATAAACATAAATATAATGAAATTTATACAAACAAATATAATTTTATATAAATGTGACCTAATGTTTTTCATGTGTATCTTTTACTATTTTTCTTTATTTCCATTTTTAGATCCTTTGATTATAATATGTCTTGCAGAGCTGCTTTTTATCTTAATGTTTCTTCTTTGGGATTCTGTATGTATAGTGTATGTATATGTCTATCTTAGTTTTAATGTTTGAATTTTTTTAGTGTTATTTTATCAAAAAGGTCGATACCATTAGCCTGAATCTCTATGTTCTTCTCCAACTTTGGCCAAGATTTTCTATTTGACCTTGAGCCCAAAGCAGTGGTGTTTGCCAACCATGTACTGAAGGTTTTGAAAATGTAAGCAAAAATAAACTTTCCTTCTTAAAATTGTTGTTTGGTATATTAGTCATATTAATAGATAATTATGAACAGGAAAGGAGATACTTTTTGATCAAAATTTTGAGCTTTTGGTTTTTTTTTTCAGTTTATTCTTCTCCAGGTTTTAAGGCTATTTTGAAGTGGAACTTAATGTATCTCAATTTGGTATATTAAGATTTACATTTTCATTTATACTGGTTTTGCTTCAATGTTGAGTTTCTCTTCAAAGTCAAAGTGGAAAAAAATTGATTGAGACTATAAATTTGATCCATTAGATCCTCCAGGATATATTATTATTTAATATACATAAGCTTATCTCAAATGATTTGGGGAGTTCTTCAGGCTGGGCTACTTGATTTGAAGAGAAGGAAAATTTAAATTAAAAGCTTCAAGTTATAAATGCATTTTGGAACCAACTCATATCCTTCTCAGCTATATTGGTGTCTATATATTGTGACTTGTTAACCACCTGTGGGAAATTTCACTGAGCTGTTCCAATTATTATCTTGCAACTGTTGTTTTAATATTAAGTGATATTTTTCTCAAGACAAATCATAAGTATGTTTTCCACTGATATTTTGAGAGCCATATTCACTACACAGTTTTTAAATAACAGATACTTTTACCTCTAAATCTATTTTCTGACAGGGTACAGCAAGCAAATGTTTTGTGGATTTGTATGGAAAATTAAATAACTCTACCCAATGGAAAATATAAACATTTGACCATGTATCTGAATCAAAAACATAAAGGTATGTTTCTATTGTAGATGTAATAAAATAAGATTTTGAATCACTCCTTCTTCATACTTATAATCCATTCTTTTAAAAATGATTGTAGTAGAGTGACATGAATTTAATGAAATTCTTAAAGCTATATGAGCATCTCAATTACAGTTGAATGGCATTCCCTTGTCTCTCATTAATACTTGACCATATGACACAGAATGAGAATTCAGTAATGAACTTTCCTATGGTTGGAAGAATGATTGATATTAGTGTAGAAACAGATCTGTCCTTGAACCATAAAAGGGAGTAAATGCTCATATAATTAAATACCTATAACTATAAGCTACCATAACTTCTATATTATGATATGTAAGTAAGTCATTTTATGTTGCCTTTATAAGGTATATGGGTAAGGTTACTTTTATAGTTTTCTATTTTTTGATTCTTATTCTTTGTTATTCAGAAAGTTTTTCCTTGGAACCTATTTTCGCATTTAGCACTATTTTGGATGCTGGAAAATATATAATAGCATTTTTATTTGGTATTTAATAAATTTACTTTTAATATTGGACAGGTTGCCTATCCCGTTCTGTTTTAGAATATGAATATATCTGTAGGGATATTAAATTGGGGTTAAAATAAATAAAGGACCCAAACAAAAAGAACTTAAGTTAGAAAACCACAAGCCATTATATAAAGAGCATAAATCATGCTGTCTTTTGTTAAGTGGGATCACATTTAGAAGGTCAGCGGCTCACCCTTATGAATAGGTTGAGTTCTTTTGTAAGTCTTGAGTGTCATAATCTATCTATCTATCTATCTATCTATCTATCTATCTATCTATCTATCTATCTATCTATGTATCTATCTATCTATCTATGTTTAGTACAGTAATATAAATATGCAGAAAAACTTACACATACATGTGTACGTATGTAATAGGGCTTTCAAGAGACAGAGCATCATTAAATGATTATAGATATTTGTAGTTTTTAAGCTGAAACAGTCAGTTCACACTGGCTATTATTTTTTTTCAACATTTTTAAAATTTGTGCATTATAATTGTACATAACAAGGATTTGTGTTATATATTTATACATGCACACAATTTAACAGTATAATTTGGCCAATATTGCTTCCCAGCACTTCTTCCCTCTCTGCCTACCTCTCAACCCTTGATCTTTTTCTTTAATTATCTCCCTTTCATCTTCCTGAGATCATCCCCCACACCTTTCTATTTCTTTTTCCATTCTAGCTTGCACATATGAGAGAAAGCATATGATATTTGATCTTCTAAGTTTGACTTATTTTGTTTAGTATTATGGTCTCCACCCATTTTCCTGCATATGACATAATTTCATTTATTTTATGGCTGAGTAAAGTTTCATATTATCTTACTTCTTTTTGAATTCCTAGCATTAGGCACACAGGGAAGCTAGTGTTAGTCCATCATATTGATGATAGTAATAGCACAGCCCTCCTTTCTCATTCACCTCCAATTTTGGTGTTCCTCATGTGTGCCTGCCATGATCCTTTGGGTGATCTTTCATCCTTGTGGTGGAACAGTATAACTTGCAGTAAGGATGAAGGATACTAAGCCAGAGAAGGAAACAGATGGCTGTGGAGGGAACTCCATTAGTTTGACTCCATGTCCATCATCTTTTTTTCTTGAGAAGCAAGGGTGCCATTTTTAAGCCAGAAAATGTCTGCAGTATGAGGATTCCCTTCATCTTATAAAATTTTATTTTTCTTGTATGTATCACAGTATTTTTCGCATGTGAACTATAATTCTGTATGTAGTATAATTTTGATAATTATTTGACTTCCTCATTTTTTCTGGATGGGGATATGTTAGTATTGTAATAAGGTTTTTCATTAATGAAATAGGTGGATTGGATCAGGTGATTTCTAATTCTGATTTCATCTTTGATACACCTTTTAATCTTTTACAGTTATTTGATATGTGTTTCTTTTTTCCTGAGCACCTAAAAACATTTTTTATTCATTCTATTTAGTTGTACATGGCAGTGGAATGCTCTTTGACACATCATACATAAATGGAGCATAACTTCTCATTCTTCTGGTTGTACATGATGTAGACTCACTGATCATGTAGTCATATATGCTCATAGGGTAATTATGTCAGATCCATTCTGCTATTCTTTCTACCTCCATTCCTTTCCCCCTTCCTTCACTCCCCTCTGCCTTATCCACAGTACCTCTGTTCGTCCCTAGGAACCCCAACCCTTATTGTCAATTAGCATCTGAAATTCAGTGAAAACATTCAGCCTTTGGTTCTTTGGGATTAGTTAATTTTGTGAAGCATGATATTCTCCAGCTCTATTCATTTATCACCAAATTCCATAATTTCATTCTTATTTAAGGCTGAGTAATATCTGGTTGTGTATGTATACCACATTTTCTTTATTCATTCATCTGTTGAAAGGCACTTAGACAGGTTTTATAGTTTAACTATAACATTGATGTGGCTGCATCACTGTAGTATTCTGACTTTAAATCCTTTGGGTATGAACTGAGAAGTGGGATAACTGGGTCAATTCCAAGTTTTCTGAGGAATCTCCGTGCTGCTTTCCATAATGATAAATTGAAAATTTGCCTTCCCACCAGCAAGGTATGAATGAACCTTTTTTCCTAAATCCCCCCAACATTTATTGTTGCTTGAATTCCTGATAATTGCCATTCTGACTGAAGTGAGATGAAATCTCAGCGTAGATTTGACTTGCATTTTTATAATACTAAAGATGAACATTTTTTCATATATTTGTTGATGGTATTTTTTTCTGCTGTGCAGTGTCTGTTCAGATCCTTAGTCCATTTATTGATTGGGTGGTTGTTATTGTTGTTGTTATTATTAATATTATTAGTAGTAGTAGTGTAAAGTTTTTGAGTTCTTCATATATCCTGGAGATTAATGCTGAAACTGAGGTGCAGGTGGTAAAGATTTTCTCCTGTTCAGTAGGCTTTCCTCTTCATATTATTGTTTCTTATGCTGAGAAGAAGTTTAAAGGCTGCTTCTTTGATTCCATTTCACTTATTGATTCTTGATTTTACTTTTTGTGCTGTACTGGTGTTGTTAAGAAAGTAAGTTCCTAAGCTTACATTCCTACTTTTTCTTCAGTTAGTTGCAGGGTCTCTATGTTCTAATGCCTAAGTCCTTGATCCACTTTGAGTTGTGTGCAGGGTGAGAAGTAGGGGTTTAATTTCAATTTCCCAGCACCATTTGTTGAAAATTCTATCTTTTCTTCAGTGTTTGTTTTTGGTGCTGTTTAATAATATTAGATAACTGTACTTATGTGGGTTTTTCTCTGTGTCTTCTCTTCTTTACCATGGTTCTGGTACTGATTGTAATGCCTCCTGCATCACTTTTCTTGCTAATGACTGCTTTGCCTATTCTGATTCTCTAATATTTCCAAATGAGTTTTATGGGTGATTTTTCTATTTCTACAAAGGAACTCATTGGTATTTTCATAGGAATTGCATTGAATCTGCAAAGCACTTTGCATAGTATGGTTAATTTGACAATATTAATTCTGCCTAAGATAGGCAGAATTAGGGCCTGGGAGATCTGTCCATCTTCAAAGGTCTTTAATTTCTTTCTTCAGTATTCTGTAGTTTTCATTGTAGAACTCTTTCATACCTTTTCTTATATATATTTCAAAGTATTATATTGTTTTCTGAGGCTATTTTGAATGGGATATTTTTCTAATTTCTTTTTCAGTTCATTTGCCATTGGTATATAGGTACATAAATTATTTATGGGTGTTAATAACCCAATGAATTTTGATGTATTAGATCTCCCAGGCCCTAATTCTGCCTATCTTATGCAGAATTAATATTGTCAAATTATCCCTGTTCCCATTTATTTCTGAAATTTTTTATCCCCTGATTGTATCTGTTATCCAATCCTAATCCAGAGTTGTATATTTTAACCTCCAGGCATTAAAAGGTTTGTTTCTTGTCATTAACTTCTTATTTCTTTCATTTATGATCTTATAGGGTGCAAGAAGTTATCTCTATTTCTTGTATTTACCTTGTACTCGAAAATATGACTTTTTTTGGTTCAAGGGATTCAACTCAGAGGCACTTGACAATTGATCCACATCCCCAGCCTTATTTAGATACAGGATGTCACTGAATTGCTTAGCACCTTTTGTTTGCTGAGGCTGGCTTTGAACTTGCAATCCTTCTGTCTTAGATTCCTGAGCTGCTGGGATTACAGGTGTGCTCCACCACACCTGACAATATGAACTATTTCAAAGAATGGTCATTGTTTCATGGAGAAGCAAATGAATTTATTGTTGATGGATTAAATAGTCCATAGATGTCTGTTCAGTCTATCTGATTAATGTTTGCCATTTAGTTCTGAAGAATCTAGGCTGGCAAGTTTTTCTTTTTGGGTGGGCATGGTACAGAAAGGTTTCCCCAAACCTCAGCAGTGCAAAGAGTATGCAGTGTGGTCCTCACAAGGCCTTGCATCTGCCACAAAAACTCTGTGTTCCATATATGGCTCCCTCCAATTGTCACCTCAACCACCCCCCCCAACACTAGACCATTTTATAGGAATCTTGTTTTGTTTAAAAGCATTGACCCAGGTGTTGGGTATATGGCTTAGTGGTAGAGTGCTTTAGCATGTATGAGAACCTGAGTATGGTGCTTATCTCTTTAAAGAAATGACTTGCCAAAATTATTTTTGCCAATGAAAAAGCTTATCAAGGGAGATTGAGGGATACTGGGTGATGTGGGCCATATGTGGAGGTCCTGACCCGAAAGCCTAGAGAAGCAGAGTTCATGAGTGTCTCCATGCATCTATTCACTCATTTTGCAAATTTGACTGAGTCCTGGAAGATAAAGTGCAAGTCAGTTATGTAGGTTAGAACAGTGTCCAAGATAGTATGTCTGATCTCCTTCATTTCAGTTAATATTTAGGGGTAAAACAAACTAAGTACTATAAATACAATAAAGAAGGCTCTGTAAAGGACACAAACTAGGCATTCAGTGTTCTTGGTTCCAAGTCTGGATTGCTTCTGAGTGAGGGCTTCATTATCCTGTGATGGCAGGAAAAGTGGGAGCAAGGTGCTACCAGAGGCATTGGATTAAGTGCAGGGATAGGAAATAATGCCACAGGCCCTGAGGAGAGGGAGCAAGATCAAGGGAGGGTACAAAAAGATTACGGAGATCATTGCCTGGTCATGGGGACTGTGGACCATGGTGAGTATTTTGAACTTTATTCTAAGAGGAATAGGAAGTCATCTGTGCCTGAATCAGGGTGGGTGTCATGGGTTGGCTCCTGGTATAAACTTTCTTCATTGAACTGATTTTGTTTTAACCCAACTGTTATGTAGTTCTCCCATTTTCATTATATCAAGGTCTCTAATTTTGTTGGACCATTCATTTAATGAAGACTTTTTGTGTTCCTTGTGTTACCACGTTTCTCTGATTCTTCTTGACCCTAGTAGCTTGAAAAGGTGCATGCACATTTGAAGAAACCATTACTTCTTCCAGACTTAAGGACTTATTTGAGGATGGGAAAGCTTTTTCCTTCAGAGCAGTATGAGAGGACATGCTGACCTAGTATAGCACTGGTCTAGTGGCAATGGAGCAACATCTTTGTTATCTGAGGTTGAAGGATGCATTGCTTCTCTTTTAGAAGGCACAACTGTTGGTAACATGAAAACCTTCATGGTCATTGGTGGCTAGAGCTATGGGAAATCTAGAGTTGCTATGAGGACAAGCTGGGTCATAGATAGTTCCTCTATATTCATGCAGAGAAGGTGAAAGACATATGGGCCAGGCAGTGTGCACACTTTGGTGCAGTATCAGCTGCAGGCATGTGCAAGGTAGACAGGCTTCCTGTGGGCAGAGAAGTAGTAAGGAAAAGCTAGGACCAAGGACAGAAACCAGGGCTGGCAAAGAGTGTCTATGACGTGGGACCTAGTTTGTTAAAGCACAGGACTGTAAGATCAGATCTGATTGTAGACACATAGGGCTTCAGGGAAGGACCAGAAGTAGAGCTTTGCCTGGCTGCTGTGTATCTACAGATCTGGGGCCTAATCATGGATGCATAAAGCTAGAAACCTCACCTGTGAATTGAAGTATGGTGGCAGGGACATGGAGGTGTTGAGGATGGCTGTAAACATGCACTATTTTTTTGTGAGTGGAACTGAGGAGAAACGTGTGCCGTGGCACAGAACAACTCTCTGCAGGCAAAGCTACATGGTGGTGAGGATGGTTAATGGGACTCTGGGTTCTTACATATGTTAATAACACCATGAAACAGAGCTGGTGACACATGTGTACGTAACTTCAGAGGCTGCTAAATATGGCGAGCAGTGGCTCGTGACTGGTGTTGGAAGTGGTATTGTGCATGTGCAACTGCCAGTCCAACATCTGGCAGTGTGCATGGATATGGCTGCAGGTGTACACCCATCACATGGGATTGTGCCTCCAGTATGGGCTGCAGCCTTCGTGTTCTCTTGCACAGGAAAAGGCTGTTTGGTGACCTATGGAGTATGGATTTGTGGCAACTCTAGCTGAGGTTACCTTGGGTAGGCAGAATCTAGAGGTAGTGGTACAGGTGCTTGGAGACTGAATGCAAACACCTTTGAGGCTTTTTGTAGTAGGGAAAGATGCAGGGTTCCTCTGTGGCTTTTGGTTTCCTCAGTGGCAAAAACTACTGCAGTCTGTTTGGAGCAAGCACCTGAAGTATGTAATGGCAAACCCTGAGGGAATGCCAGAAATGAAGGCTAGAGTTGTTTACAGAAGGAGACAGTGCAGAGGTTGTGGGGGTTCTGGGCACAGTAGCCACTGGGGACCATGATTTCTTCGGCTGCAAGTTGATCCATGTGTTGCACTACTTCTTTGTTCCAGGTCATCTCCAAATAGCTCATCTCTTCTTCTCTGCTCAGTAATCTGGGTCGGGAGAAACCGAATCAGGACATTTTGGTACTACACTTTAAAGCCTAGGGTGATGGTTGTTACACTATTCTCCTTTTGCTTTTGAGTGGAACTGGTGGGCTGCTTACTCCTTCTTTGTGTTGAGCAGAGCTATGTCAGGGAGTGGATGATGCAGCAGAGCGACACTAAAATTGCTTTTGGCGCAGTTATTCTGTTGTTTTCTTCTAATCTGTTGCTTTAAATTAAATGCATTCCTGAATTTTTCCAGATTTTTTTCATGGACATCTTAAGTCAGGGATCTCCTTTTCTGCCATTTACTGAATAAAGTAATAGGAAGAGTGCAGTATTTGTTTCCTGCTGTGGACATAGGCAGCTGCGCAATGGCAGAGAGGATGAGTCTTGCCCAGCCAGGTCTGGGTGTGGGGGGTTCTCACCTGCCCGTCATTGAGGCCCACCTGATTCTGGTGGGGCATCTCTCTCACTGTATGGGTCTTGGGGGGTCTCGGAGCAGTCCCACCTGGTTCTTGGTGGGGTCTGTACAGAATAGCCAGGCGCTGATCACATAAAGGGGGCAGACCTTCCAGGAGCCAATCACCTAGGGCCATGCAGATTGTGGAATGTGCATTTGTGTTTATCAGTGTCACCTAGCAACGACTATTTTGTCAGTTGGTTGGCATATAGGTAGTGGCAGACCTGCTTTGGTAGGCCACTCGACAGAGGTTGTTACCTAATTGTCTTTAGGATGGCTAGAGCCTGGAGAAAGTTTGTTTATATAAGCCTGGGAATCAAGTTTTTTGGATATACCCCTCTTGGGAAGATCCACCAGGCTGCCAGAAATTGTGAACTGGGAAGAATTAAGCGTTATCTGGGACGTGGATGTAATGTTGATGGCACCGATCATAAAGATAGGTAATAGGGTCTGGGAGGCCAGGGACTGAGGGGTAAGGGACCAATGGGCTGATGGAATTGAAGCCTGCACCATCCAGGCTGTGCCAATGGGAGCAGAGCAGAAAGGATACCAGTTCTCCTTTCACCAGAATGTTTGACTTTAATATTCTGTGGAGTCCTCAATATCCAGGACCTGCACACCTTGGAAGTTCAGTAACCAGGACTTCTAATGGGCAGCTAAACAAAACCAAATTTTTAACTGGTTTCCCAGACACTTAAAATTTCCCTATAAGGTCACTGATTTTTTTTTAAAATAAATACACAAAACAGATTTAATGTACACATTTTAAAAAGCATTGAAAATTTTTCAGATGTAATCTATTACCTCTTGTGTCCCAAGAGCCTCACAAGAACTCTGAATTGGGAAGATGGCTCCATGTTCTTTCTTCTTTTTTATATTTTTAAAATTCCTTCACACTAGTATATTTAGGGGTGTGTCTTCCACCTCTAAAAATAAGATTTTACTTATTTCTCACATCCTTCACTCACTAATTTATGAAATTCTTAGGATAACTTGGTGTCATCTTAATCATCCAACCATTTTCATAACAACAGTGTTGACAATCCCTGAATTTTCTGGAAATACTTCATTAACTTCAGTTAGTGAAGTTAACTACCTTTAACTACCTTTCCACAGAGGACACTAGAGTTCACTGGCAGCTTTCACACTATCCAAAACACCAAACACAGCATGCTTTTTCAATTTTGTTATCACTTTAGACTAAAGTAAAAAAGCATATGCCAAAAGCTTCTCGCACAAAATTCCAAAATTGCTGATTCCACTGTTCCAGTACCCTTTCCTGTAGTTATCCATTACTGTGTATCTGTACAAGCATGAAGAGTAGAGCATTGGTTGAGAGCATCCAGGCAGTGCAAGCTCTCAGTCACCAGGGCCAAGGGAGTAGCACACAAAGGGTGCCTAGTCTGTACAGTGCTGCCTGCTGCTGCCCTACTGTAGCTTGCCCTACTCTGTTCTGAAGCGACTAAGAGTATCAAAGGTAGGCCCTGCTTGTGGTTTGTGCATTAGAATACTCACTGACCCCAAATGTGAGCTCTCTCTGTGGTTATCAATTTCACAAAAAAAACAAATAAAAATATCTGTACATTTTTTAGTTCCACACGCAGTCATTTAGGGTCATGATGACACTAAGAAAATGTTTGCAATGAACAAAGACTTGCCATTCTGTGTATCAAAATACATTATTAACTTTCACAAATTACTTGTTTGCCAATGGCCAAAAGATTAGTGACTGGAACAGGATAAAAAGAATACTCAAATATCCAGAAGGGAGAGTAAAATGGAATTGGTAGGTAGTGGCATGCAGTTATCATTAAATCATCTATTTGAGGAGCAATAAACAGCTCAAGCCATAATCAACAGCCCAATACCACTACTCTTCATCTTCAAAATATTGTAGCTGCGAAATTTATTTCATTTGTTAGACTTAAATTCCTTCTATTGCCAAGGACATGAATATTTTTTTCCTATGTTCATATGTCACTTTCACTTGAGCATCTGTAAAATTAGAGTATTTTATCTGATTAAATTAGAATTCCAAGTTGGAAATGTAGCTCAATGTTAGAGCACTTCTTGCATGTCAAAGCAAAGGGTAAGGGTGTAATCCCCAGCAAAACAACAACAATAACATTGTCATCGTCATCAACATAATAAATTTTAAAAAGAGAGGTAGGAAAAAAAGAAGTCTTCTTTCAAATTCATTATTTCTTAGAATGCCTTTGCCAACATGAAGAAAGCATTTATGTTTTTTTTCTAGTACATTTCTATATAGATGTCCTATAGTGCATTTCATCTATTGTAGATATTACTATACATACATTTCTTATATATGTATATTTTATTTTACATATGCAATTATAGGTTAATAATTTTGTTTTGGTGAGAATAGAAGAGAGCAAGTATAAAAGATTATTACTCCTGAAAAATATTGCTTTACTTTATAAAAGTTTCACATAAAAATACTAAACTTCTCAACTTTAGTATTTTTAAGTGGAACTTTTATAAAGTAAAGCATTAAAGAATTATTCTTTAATTCTATTCATTTGTACTCATAAAATGAATACGTTTTTAATGCGCAAGAACTGCACAGCTACTTATTTTGTATTTGACATATTCTACTATCTCAGAGAACTCTTACATAAAAACTTTCTAGGTGTGACCAGTTAATTAAAACTGACGTGATAGGACTCAATTTCAAATGAAACAGTTCTTCCTCCTTTTCAATCATGCATTCATGGAGGTAAGAAATTGTAAACGTCCCTTGTGAAAAATTAAGACAGTATTAAATACTGAACATTGAAAATACCTGATTCATATATAAATCCCATATATATAAATACTGAATTAATTTAACCATACTAATTCATTTGGGTTCTTTTTCCTTTGGCATTAAGTTTGCTTTCGGTTTGGCCTTTTACTGTTATTATTCAGCCTACTTTACCTATCATACATATTTAAACTGAATTTAAATGCCATCCATGTCATGAGAACTGCCTTAAATCTATTGTTTGTCTCACATTTCACTTAAGGTAAGGCACCATTAATTATGATGGTTCTTTATTTTGTTTATGAAGAAAAAATTAAATGCTGCCAATTATAGTTGTAATGCAGCCCAAATTATTAGTGGGATTCCATTGTCAATGTTGTTAAAATGATAAGAAAAAAAAATCATCTTAGACTCATTGAAATACATAGTTTTAAAAATATATTTTTAAAAATCACTACAATACTACTAACTTATTAGTTGAAATACTCTTAGTTGATAAAAAGCAATAATATTGATTACAATAGCTACCAATTATGGAGCTGTTGCTGGTGCTACAAAACCTTCAGATGTTTTACATAGATTCTCCATTAAGCATCCTGGTAGTATTCAGGGAGATACTCATTTTAATCCTTACTTTTTTAGGAATTTGAGGGAGAGTAAGACTGTGGGATAACTAGTACATCACAGAGTCTAAAGTAGAATTCATACTGAAGATGAGCTAAATATCAAGTCCATCTTCTTTCTAGGCAAGTGGGCTGCTCTGCTCTGGGGATGTGGTTCTGTGGAAGAGCCCCTCCTTACCTAGAATGCTTCAGGCCTGGGTTCTATCCCCAGCAATATGAAAACAAAGCAAACAAAAATAAGTAAAATCAATGGAACCAGTCACAGTCGCACATACCCATGATTCCAGTGACTTAGGATGCTGAGGCAAGAGAATTGGAAGTTTAAGACCACAGTGGGCAATTTAGTGAGACCCTGCATCAAAATTGTTTATATAATAAAAATGTGCTTAGGATATGACTCATTAGTTGAGTAACCCAGGGTACAATCCCCAGTAGTATCAGAAACAAGAAATAAGAAGAAAATGTCAGTGGCATAGGCTAATCATTCATTAATAAAATAAGTAATGACAGCTACTAAATATTGTACCTTCTTCATAAGAAAATAGAGGAATTATGAGCTACTTATTGTTTATAATTGCATAAATAGTTGTATATTTTAAAAGGTACCTTATGAATTCCTAATAAAGCTTCTTACTTGCACAGAACCCCTCTACATTATGCCTGTGCCTATGGCAGACCAGCAGCGGTGGCTCTTCTAGTGAAGAGGAAATGTAATGTCAATTTGTGTGACAGTGATGGCAACACACCATTGATGAAGGTAGATATACCAGTGGTTTTGCAGGAAATGAATTTGATGAAATGCTTAGAAGAAAAATTGGTTAATGCCATTTAGTTATAACTAATGAGTAAAACGTGAAATATTTTTCTTGGATTTCCAAAATTAACAATCTATTTCTTGGTTAAAACCAACAGGCCCTACAATATGAGGAAGAGGAATGTGCAATTATTCTTCTAGAACATGGTGCCAATCCAAATGTTCACAACAACAAGGGTGAAACTCCACTCCACTATGTTATCTTTTATAGGAACACATTAATAGCAACAAAACTGCTTTTATTCAACGCAGATATTGAAGCCAAAAACACGGTATATACATCAATCACTATTATTTTCAAAATATTTAAAATTTTTCTTAAAATTAACAGTAATGCATGTTAAAAAATACTGATCATAAACAAATTTTCTTTTTATTAAAATACTAGCAAATGTTGGAAGTTCTCCTCGTATTCTTCCTCCTCCTTTTGTAGCTCATGTGTGTATTTAGTTTGCCTCCATCAGTTGAATCCACACTTAGAATTCAAGAGACTCATGCAGAAATCTGAACTTCAAGCTTCTGTGAAGGAACATGATGCGGTCCCCTTGAGCCATAGTACTGTGTGGTGTGGTGTGCAGGGTTTGCCTCCCACATGCTGGGCACACATGTTCTTCAGTTTGCTTCTGGCAACTGCAGCACTTACTCCAATCACCTACTTTGCCTCTATAAATGAGGTTACAACTCCTCTTTTTTAATATAGTGTGATAAAGATTTCATGGTGTTTTCTACTGATATACAAGAATATGGACTACATAATATATTATGAATCTCTTTCATATGGGATTAATTGTTTGAATTTAGAATTTGGAAGTTAAATAGTTTTCTCTATATATACTATAAAAATAATGTTTCCACTGGAATTTTTGAAAGGCTGATTAGGTCACTCATTGCTAGAATATATAAATTATTACTAGAAGTAGATAACTCATGGATCTTGCCAGCTGTACTATGTATCAGTCTTCCGCTTTGTTCCTTAAAAATGCAAATGTTTAGTGCCTTTCATGATGCTACAAGTACTCTGTGTAGATCAGTATAAATCTTGATGATACACAAAATTTCTGAATTAAATTTTGCCTAAAATTATAAGTAACTTTAAGTAGCAATTAAAGTGGATGAGAATAAAAAGAATTTTGGAAAATAACCAAGCATTATGTTACCAGGATTGTCGTTACAAGTGAGAATACATTTTCAATGAGTTATAGTTTTACATAGTAGTTGAATTAATTCCCCCCAAATCTTACATGCATGGAATTCCAGTTGAGTCATTGATTCCCTCTTTTCCATCTGTCTACCCCTCCTCCTCCATTCTCCCCCTCCTATTCTCCTGGACCTCCTTTCACCTGTCTATTTATTTATATTTGGTTGATTCTTTTTACTTATACATAAGGGTGCAATTACCTGTGGTATATTTATATATGCATATAACACGAATTTTAAAGATTTCCTTCTTCATTGCCTTCCCTTTTTCATTATCTCTGTGCCTCTCAATCTTCTTTTTCTACACTAATGATCTTCTTTACATCTTTTGATATTCTGTTCTTCATTTCTTTTTCTTTAATTAACTCCAGCTTCCACATATGAAACATTTTACCTTTGAGTTTCTTTTTTGACTTATTTCACTTAGCATGATATTCTTGGATGCCAACTCATTTACCAACAAATGACATAATGTATTTTTATGGCTGAGTAATACTCCATTGTATGTATGTGCACCAGAATTTCTTAATCCTTTCATCCATTCACAGGTATTTGGGTTAATTTTATAATTTACCTGTTGTGAATTGTGCTACTGTAAACACACATGTGACTGTATTTATATACAGTTACACGTAAAATTTTGTTTTACTAATTTTGGGAAAATACTGAGTCATAGGATAGCTGTTTCATGTTGTGGTTCCCTTTTTAGATTTTGGGAAATCTCCAAACTGTTTTCCAGGGTGGTTGTATTAGTATGTAGTCCCACCAACAGTGTAAACGTGTCCCTTACCCCCACATTGTTTTTTTTTTTTAACCAGGGAGAGAGAGAGAGAGAGAGAGAGAGAGAGAGAGAGAGAGAGAGAGAGAGAGAGAGAGAGAGAGAGAGAGAGAGAGAGAGAGAGAGAGAATGAATATTTATTATTATTAATTTTTTCGTTTTCAGCGGACACAACACCTTTGTCTGTGGTCCTGGGGATCGAACCCGGGCCACACGCATGCCTGGCGAGCATGCTACCACTTGAGCCACATCCCCAGCCCCACATTCTTACCAGTATATATTACTGTTTGTGTTCTTGATAATTACCATTGTGGCTGGAGTAAGATAAAGTTTTAGTGTAGTTTTTATTTGCATTAACATAATTGCTAGAGATGTAGAAGACTTTTTTATATATAGTTGGGACATTTGTGTTTCTTTTGAGAAATTTCTGTTTAGTTCTTTTGCTCAGTTATTGACTGGGTGGTTTTTTTGTTTGTTTGGAGTTTTTAAAAATATTTATATTTTAATTCTTATTGGACACAATACATTGATTTTATTTATTTTATGTGCTGCTGAGGATCAAACCCAGGGCCTCACATGTGCTAGGTGAGTGCTCTACCACTGAGCCATAATCCCAGCTCTGTGTTAATTTTTTTTGAGTTGGTTATTTCTCTTTGTTAATCCTTCTCAGTGGATTAGTTGGAAAACTTTTCTCCAATTGCATAAAATAATATATTTTTGTATTGAACTTTCTGACATGTAAGATAAATATCTTTCAACTTATAATAAGAGAAGACATAGGAACAATTATGAAAAAGCAACATAGTTTACTCAGACTCTATCAATTTTAAGCAGAAATTTCTTACATTGGAATCTGGGATTCTAATTTCATAAATAAAAAAGAATCAAGTGGACTTGTATAACATGGAGAAAACTTCCATGTTGCTGGAAAGCTCTCAGAAATATATTCCTGTAATTTCAATTGTTCACATGTGAATATCTCCAATAAAAAATCAGTGTCAAGTAGGTGTTAAGCAATGGAAAAGCTATTTCTGTACTACTGGACATACAATTCACAGTAAATTTTCTCTTAACAGTAAAACAAGGAATCTTTTCTATGAGGCTTGGTATTACTGGAAAAGTAGATGATCTTCAGAATATGATTTATACACCCTACTAGTGAGTTGAGAATTTGGCTTGTTAGTGAAATATAATACTTATATTCTTTACTAATATGTATTAGGGAATGGGTCTATTGGGATATAAAATACATTTTATGTCCTAAAGATGCTCTTGGTTGAGGAGGGTTCATGTTACATAACTCCAAGATGCCAGGATGAATGCTTGACAGCGGCAAAGATCCATGGAAACAGTAAATGTATGAAGCAGTTTTAGAAATGCTGGAGTTCATGTGGCCACTCTAGGCAGAAGAGAGGCATCTCAAAATGAAAGAGCAGCACATATGGAAGCAGAATGGGAAGAGAAGAGAGTGGCTACTCTTAATTTACATTATTATTATATGCTTATGTTCATATAGTATTTTGTAAGGTTAACTTCAGTTGAAAAGTAGTAATTTTTTGAATAAACTATATTTGTTGTTTTTCAGAGTGGCCAAACACCACTTTTACTCGCCATAAAGAAAAACAGAAAGATGATGGTAGAATTTTTTATTAAGAACAAAGCAAACATACATGAAGTTGATGATAAGGGAAGGTATAGTACTTTATATTTTTTGGTAAAAGGTTAATATTGTAGTAAAATCATTCAAGTTAAAAATATTAAATTAATGGGAATGAAATAATCATTGGAATAGAGTGAAATTTATGAACATAAACTAAAATTAAAGAGAAAAGCAATTATTCAAACTGAGCAACACAAATAAGAGTATGTAGTATGATTCACATGCTCTTATAATTATTGGCTGATGATTACTATTTGATTTTGTTGATCACATAATCTTGTGTTAGCTAGAGTTTTCATGTTAGTTTTGTAAAATATAGACTTTAGTTTGTGCTTTTATTCAGTATTGAACTTTTTAAATTTTCTGCAATATCTCATCTTCTCCTGGTATAGTTTTCTTTTGGAAATGCTGTGTTGAGTATAGATAGACATTGAGAATTATTTTTCCTTTATATGACTATTTTCTTTAAATTACTTAATTTGTAGAATATTGATTTCAGATTTTTCCTAAGTGACGTCTAATTAGTCTTAACAAATCCTGAACATTTATAATGAAAAAGAGTGTAACGTATGCTTGAAATCTGGTTGCAAGATTATGCATGTAGCATTGATTTCAATGCCTGGCAAATGCTTCTCAGAGTGAATGACTGAAGCAACAATTATTATTATTATCACCAGTGCTACTGTTATTATGTTATACCTGCAAATACCTTTTTTACTCCTTGACCTTTGGCTGACTGTGAGTTACAATATATTACATCACTCTAAGAAAGAAATGGAGCTTTATTCATTGAAATCTTTGCTAACTCCAGATGAATGACCTCATCATAATTAATGTTCATTGAAGGATTTTAAGATTGTAACTCTCCCCTTTTGGGACACGTGATTTTTTTTATGTGTTTGTTTTCCTTTTAGACTTACAAATGATTTAGAAAGATAAAGATTTGATCTTCCAAGATGTATATGTCTGTTAGTGTATGTAAAGCTAGATGTCAAATTGGTAAAATGTATTACAATGGCTTTTTAAACAAACTTATTAAAATACCTAAATTTGAAGTTATCTCTCTTATTTTAGAACAGCCCTCATGTTGGCTGTGCAACATAAATCAACACACATAGCTGAGCTGCTTCTTCAAAGTGGTGTTAATGTGTCTGCTTCAGATAATTGTGGAGAGATTGCCTTGTCTTATGCCATTGCTAGTGGGAATACTGCGTAAGTATTTACATTGCAATACTAATCAACATTAGATGTATATCCACAATAGTTACAGCTGTTGCATCTTATATATGAGGTGAGATTTTATAGCATTACTATGTATGGAACCGTAGTGAGTTAGGACAGTTCTTTAGTCAGAAACCCTTCAAAGTCTAGCCAAGAAGCAGTGATGATACTTTGATTGGGCAAAGAGAAGGATGGAGGGGTAATGGAGGCAAGAAAGATGGTGGAGTGAGATAGACATTATTACCTTGGTATAGGTATGACTGCATATATGATGCAATGGTACATCCTGTAAAATCAGAAATGAAAGTTGTTGCAGTTGTGTCCAATGAATCAAATTGCACTCTACAGTCATATATACATAATTAAAATGGATTAGTTATTTAAAAAAAAATAAGTAGTGATGTGTGCATGAGTCACCTTCAAGGTTTGTTCTCTCCTCTCTCTTCCCCTCTCCTTTCTCTTTCTTCTCATGCATGCTGGGAAATTTTCCTACCACTGAGATATACCACTAGCTAATATCTTAGGACTTTGTAAACCTTTATCCTTAGGGTTTCCAGCATTATCCAATTCATTTCAAGCATAACCCCGCCTCATAGGGACAGATAGTATCACACCTATGATTTTATAGTTTGCTATTTGAGTCTTGAAATTCCCTGTTTAGCTGAAGTTAGCTATTCTACCATCCCCCTTTAATTTATCAAGGACCTAATGATATCCTTGAAGTGTAAGGAAGATAATTCTGTAGTCAGATGGAGGGGAAAAATAGATTTTTAAATTGTTCCTTTGTCTCTGTCAGTTCTGTTGCTGTGGTGTTTCTGCCAGACCTGGCCCTGCAGTCTGGTAGTGAAGAGCTTTTATTTCAAAATATCCTGACTTATCCAATCCCTGAGTCTTCATAATAACCCACACTTAGACTCAACACTCTTTTTAGTTCTCATGCACTCATGCTTTTTTATTCAACAGTTGTTTCCAAGCAGAAGCACTCTGCTTTGACAGCTTGGCCTCTAGCTTTGGCCAACAAATACTAAGCACTCTGACCCTGTCCCCCTTTTAGGAACCTTACGTGGAATCCCCATATTAGCCTTGCCCTTTCTGGTGCATTATCCTTTTAGGACTTTGTCTTTTCTGTCATAAAATTAAAATCATTCAAATCTATTAGAAAGCTTCAAGTAAAGCTTCAAGTAATCTCTGGAAGAGATCAGAGTTTTCTGTCATCTTGGCTAACAGATCTGTGCCCCAAATCCTTCCATCCCTTGAAATAGATTTTCTTTGACTGCAGGGGTTCCGCATCACTGTTTTCCATGGTGAGTGCCGATTTAGATTGGCACTTCTAGTAGTTTTCCCAAGTAATGGAAATTTCCAAGCTGTTAGAATCGCTGCCGAAAGTTTTCATCATTTATTAAGGTCTGCCTCAAAAGGAATAGATTAAGCAGATTCATTGAATCTAAGAGAGCTAAGCCCCATCATGACTCCTCAGTATCCATTGTGTTAAAGAAAATTTTGTGTTCCAAGTCAGTTGGAGATCAACATGGAAATGTAGCTACACTTATCTGCTGATTCTGTTCAACTAGGTAGAGAAGAAATAGTAGTAGTCCAAGTTTTTGGCATTTGTTAATTTCTTACCTTTGTTATTATTGATTAGTCTCACAGAAGGGGATGATTATATTCTCTAATTTAAGGAGACATTTATAAATACTTATAAATTAATTGTTGATTTGCTTTGAGTTTTAAAGCACAAAAAAGAGCCCAATTGGTCATGAGAATTAGGACTCAAGCATTTTTTAAAATAATTTTAACTTTTGAATATTAGAACCTATGAAAAATGCACATTAATTCTAGCTGAGATTGTAAGTAGTTAAGTATGCCATTATTTTACTATTTTGCTTAACATGTTTCAATATTATCTTAGTAAATCTCCATAACAACCTGGTGAAGTAAAGTGATACAACCCTTATTTTTTCAAAGGCCTTAAGCCTAAGAGAAAGAAGTTGTGCAAGAACAGAAAACTGTTTTTTACAGAGACGGGGCATTTTCTGAGTTTAAGCTACACTAGTTAATATATTTACCTCTCCTGTTCTCAATTAATGATCATTTCACCTTTTTTCTTCTTTCACTTCAAGCTATCAGTGCAGTGACACATGCAATTACCCCAGCTACTTAAGAGCCTGGGGCAGGACAATTGCTTGAGCCCAGGTATTTAAGATCAGCATGACCATCATCATGAAATACCATCTCACAAAACAGAAAAAAACAAACATTGTACAAATAATTTTCAAGTTAACAAAATGTTTATAGGGCATACAGATTAGGAGAGCATATGAAAAAGTTCTGATACTAGATCTAAAACATTATAAAGTATTGAATTATATTTGGTCAGTGTTTTCATATGAGTGTTAAAATACCAATTTTATTGCTTTTTTCAAATATAGAAACAGGAATTTAATACTTCAATACATGAAAGCACAATCTAGAACATCAGTAAATTTCAATCCAGGTAAGACTTTAAAAAATGAGTTACTTTTGGTGTTCATGCTCTGTGTAAATAAGAGTAAGAATGTTTGATCACAAAAGAAGAGTGGAAAAAAATAAATGTTCAAATTCCATTCATATTTTTTATATCTTTCTTGCTCATATAGAATCCAGGATATCTTAATAATTAACTATAAGAAATTTATCATCTAAATGATATTGTCTGAAGAAATTTTACATAAATTTTGGCCCTGAAATTTTATGTCTTTGCAGAAGTAAGAATATTTTTAAATTATACATTCTGTTTTGTATATGGTCACATGATAGCAGATTGGACTTGTTATAAAACCAGGTGTTCTTGTCAACTGTTAATATCAGCTCCTATTGAGTGCCTACATTAGTGAATTTCACAGTGATATTTCTATACACACATATACAATACTTGAATCCGGACCACTCTCCTTACTTCCATTTTCCCCTCTACTCTCTTTTTCATCCCCGGTTACCTTCCCTCTTCCTTAATGTTCCCTCCATCATTTTCTAGTCATTCTTATTTTCTTCCCAGATTCCACATGTTAGGGAGAGAATGTGATAATTGGGGTTTTGTTTCTGATTTTTTCACCTTAACATGATGACCACCCTTTCCATCCATTTTACAATTATTGTCTTTGTTTCTTTTTTAACATTTTTATTTGGGGTTTGAAATATACCATTTCCTGGGCCTTAAAATTTCTACTCAGAAATTTAATATTTTTCTGATATGTTTATATTTGCTTTGGCCATTATTATAGAAAGCTTTCATTGCCTGTAGCCTGTACCTCTTCTCCATTATGTGTACCAGTGATTCATAAAAGTAGTCTATGAATTGTGTCTAGTGGTTTTGTAATTTGTTTACAGTTATTTTGATTGTTGTTGATATTGTCTGAATGTGATATTTCATCATCAACTTCAAGCTCTGGTATTTTTTTCTTTCACTTGATCTAGTCTATGGGTCTAACTTCAACTGGATATATTTATTTGAGGTATTGAGCTCTTTATTTTCAATATTTCTAATTGATTCTTTTTCAGAATCTGTATTGAATTGTTTTTTCATGCCCTGCATTGTTTTCCTTAATCTACTCAGTTTTTCTTTGCTTCATCTTTGAAATAATTCACTATTTTAACATTTTTTTGAATTTTATTCAGGCATATTTTATATTGCATTATCTTTGGAAATAGTTTCTAGGGTAATTAACTATAAAACAGTCATGCTATTTTGCTTTTCATCTTTCTTATATTTATATATTGAAATTTGTACATCTTCAAGGATATATATCTTTTCCACATTTATTTGAGTGTCTGCTTAGGAAACAGTTTCCCTGGATGATGTGTCTTACGCTATTGATTAAATGTGTGATATTGAATTATTTTCCAAATGGTGTCTCTATTGTAGTTTCCTATGTCTTATCTGTGACTCCTGAATGGTGATAGCTTGCACTGTTAAGTAACAATTTTCTTTGTCAGTGTTGTGAGAGTGGAGTCATGTTAGTGAAATAGTGATATAGGCAGTAGAGTATCTGGAATGCATTTTCTGTGGTGGTTCCTCCATACTTGTCAATAATATGGTGTCTGCAAATATATGGGAGATACTTAGGCTGAGAACCTGCAAAAATGAAGATCTCAAACTCGCATAATTCTGTAAGAGTTTCTTCATTTATTTCTAGTCTTGATTTAGTGTGTCCAGACCATTGAATTTTAGCCATCTCTTTCCATTACTAAACGTGTGTGTTAGGTTAAAGCTTTTTATCGCTGTTCTTATTTTTAATTTTTTTTCAGCACCAGGTTTTATTTTATTTTTTAAATATGTATGACAGTAGAGTGTATTTTTTACATACATGGGCTACATCTGATTCTATTTAGGATCAGAGAGAACTTTTGGCCTTTGGTTTTTTTGGTATTGGCTTATTTCACTAAGTATAATAGTCTCAAGTTCCATCCATTTACCAGCAAGTGCCATAAATTTCATTCTTCTTTATGGATAAGAAATACTCCATTGTGTATATGTACCCCATTTTCTCTAACCTTTCATCTGTTGAAGCTCACCTAGGTTGTTTTCTTAGCTTAACTATTGTGAATTGGGCTGCTGTAGACATTGATGTGGCTGTGTCACTGTAGTATATTGATTTAATTGATTTAAAGTCCCTTGGAGATATATATATATATATATATATATATATATATATATATATATATATATATATGCCCAACTCTCCATCATGTCAACTTAGGAACTGATTTCCTCAACAAGACTTATAAATTGCAACAAATAAAATCAAGATTCAACTGGGGTGATACCTGGTTGAATGGTTTTTCCATTCCACATTCTCAGAGGAATCTCCATACTGTTTTCCAGAGTACTTGCACCAATTTGCAGTCTCACTAGCAAAGTATGAGTGTAACTTTTTCTCACATTCTCTCCAGCATTTATTGTTACTTGTATTCTTGATAATTCCTATTTTGACTGGACCAAGAATGGAATATCATTGTAATGTTAATTTGAATTTTCTAATTTCTAGAGAAATTTAGCATTTTTGTGTTTGTTTCTACTTTTTATTGATTGTATAATTTTTTAAGTGCACGATAACAGTGGAATGCACTAAAATCCTTATTACAAATATAAAGCACAATTTTACCTCTGAATATAAAGTATGTTTATATCAATTTATGCCATTTTACATGTACTATTTTGCACTACAATTCGGTTTTTTATTTTTATTTGTTTCAGTTAGTTACACATGACAGTACAATGACCTTGACATATCATACATTTGAACCACATGAGATACAATATCTCATTTTTCTGAGTATACAGGTTGTAGATTCACATTGATCATGCATTCACATATATACACCAATAATAACAATGTCTATTCCATTCTACTATCCTTCCTATCTTTCCAACCTCTCCTCTCCCCTTCCATCACTTCTCTCTTCTTAATCTAAGGTAGCACTATTCCTTTTTATCTCACATCTTCATACATGTGGTTTGTATAACAATGAGGCTCTCCTTCCACCATACGTGCAATTCCCTTTCTCCCTCCCTTTCCTCCCACCCCTCTTCCCTGTGTATAGGTAATCTTCTTCCCATGCTTTTTCTCTCTTCCCCATTTTGAGTCACCTCCCTTATATCAGAGAAGACATTTGGCATTTGTTTTGGGGGGACTGGCTAAATTCACTTAGCATAATCTGCTCTAATGCCATCCTTTTCCCTGCAAATGCCATGATCTTATTATTTTTTAGTGCTGAGTAATATTCCATCGTGTATATATGCCACATGTTTTTATCCATTCATCCATTGAAGGGCATCTAGGTTGGCTCTACAGTCTAGTTATTGTGAATTGTGCTACTATAATCATTGATGTTGCTGAGTCCCTGTAGTATGCTGTTTTTAGGTCTTTTGGGTATAGTCCTAGAAGAGGAATAGCTGGGTCAAATGGTGGCTACATTCCCAGTTTTCCAAGGAATCTCCATACTGCTTTCCAAATTGGCTGCACCAATTTACAATCTCACCAGCAGTGCAATTCTGATCAAAATCCCAATGACATTCCTCACAGAAACAGAAAAAGCAATTATGAAATTCATCTGGAAATATAAGAGACCCAGAATAGCAAAAGAAATTCTAAGCAGGAAGAGTGAAACAGATGGTATCACTATACCAGATCTTAAGCTATACTACAGAGCAATAGTAACAAAAACAGCATGGTACTGGCACCAAAACAGGCTGGTGGACCAATGGTACAGGATAGAAGACACAGAGACTAACCCACAAAAGTACAACTACATTATATTAGACAAAGGTGCTAAAAGCATGCACTGGAGAAAATATAGCATCCTCAACAAATGGTGTTGGGAAAACTGGAAATCCATATGCAACAAAATGAAATTGAATCCCTATCTCTCACCATGCACAAAAGTTAACTCAAAATGCATCAAGGGTCTAGGAATTAAACAAGAGACTCTGCGTCTAA
>NW_027524600.1:0-30248 GCF_052094955.1 Ictidomys tridecemlineatus
AGGGCTACATCAACAGCAAACAAACCATAGAGAAAGAACTTGAAACTGCTTTATTGTGTCAAATTTGAAAGAGCTAGCACAAACCGTGTTTGATTTAGAGTTCCAAATACATGTAGCCCTATAGGAGAAAACAGGGTGAAACCTCAAAATGAAACCGGTTACTGCCAACGAACGGTTTAACCTAGAAGAACGAAATTTGGCGAGCCAAGTGGGATTGGTGTACTGATCATTACCTGAAAGTTTCATCAAGATTTGGTGAGAAAGTGTGTGCTGAGATTTCAGGCAACTCGTAGTTTTTTGGAAGCTTTGCAGGCCCTTTCCATGAAAGTGATTCTCGCCAGTCTCTGCTTAGGGCTACATCAACAGCAAACAAACCATAGAGATAGAACTTGAAACTGCTTTATTGTGTCAAGTTTCAAGGAGCTAGCACAAACCGTGTTTGATTTAGAGTTCCAAATACATGTATCCCAATAGGAGAAAACAGAGTGAAACCTCAAAATGAAAACCGGTTACTGCCAACGAACGGTTTAACCTAGAAGAACGAAATTTGGCGAGCCAAGTGGGATTGGTGTACTGATCATTACCTGAAAGTTTCATCAAGATTGGGTAAAAAAGGGTGTGCAGAAATTTCGGGAAACTCGTAGTTTTTTGGAAGCTTGGCAGGCTTTTTCCATGAAAGTGATTCTCGCCAGTCTCTGCTTAGGGCTACATCGACAGCAAACAAACCATAGAGATAGAACTTGAAACTGCTTTATTGTGTCAAGTTTCAAAGAGCTAGCACAAACCATGTTTGATTTAGAGTTCCAAATACATGTATCCCTATAGGAGAAAACAGAGTGAAAGCTCAAAATGAAACCGGTTACTGCCAACGAACGGTTTAACCTAGAAGAACGAAATTTGGCGAGCCAAGTGGGATTGGTGTACTGATCATTACCTAAAAGTTTCATCAAGATTGGGTGAAAAAGTGTGTGCTGAGATTTCTGGCAACTCGTAGTTTTTTGGAAGCTTGGCAGGCCCTTTTCATGAAAGTGATTCTCGCCAGTCTCTGCTTAGGGCTACATCAACAGCAAAGAAACCATAGAGATAGAACTTGAAACTGCTTTATTGTGTCAAGTATCAAAGAGCTAGCACAAACCGTGTTTGATTTAGAGTTCCAAATACATGTATTCCTATAGGAGAAAACAGAGTGAAAGCTCAAAATGAAACCGGTTACTGCCAACGAACGGTTTAACCTAGAAGAACGAAATTTGGCGAGCAAAGTGGGATTGGTGTACTGATCATTACCTGAAAGTATCATCAAGATTGGGTGAAAAAGTGTGTGCTGAGATTTCTCGCAACTCGTAGTTTTTTGGAAGCTTGGCAAGCTTTTTCCATGAAAGTGATTCTCGCCAGTCTCTGCTTAGGGCTACATCAACAGCAAACAAACCATAGAGATAGAACTTGAAACTGCTTTATTGTGTCAAGTTTCAAAGAGCTAGCACAAACCGTGTTTGATTTAGAGTTCCAAATACATGTAGCCCTATAGGAGAAAACAGAGTGAAACCTCAAAATGAAACCGGTTACTGCCAACGAACGGTTTAACCTAGAAGAACGAAATTTGGCGAGCCAAGTGGGATTGGTGTACTGATCATTACCTGAAAGTTTCATCAAGATTTGGTGAAAAAGTGTGTGCTGAGATTTCAGGCAACTCGTAGTTTTTTGGAAGCTTTGCAGGCCCTTTCCATGAAAGTGATTCTCGCCAGTCTCTGCTTAGGGCTACATCAACAGCAAACAAACCATAGAGATAGAACTTGAAACTGCTTTATTGTGTCAAATTTCAAAGAGCTAGCACAACCCGTGTTTGATTTAGAGTTCCAAATACATGTAGCCCTATAGGAGAAAACAGGGTGAAACCTCAAAATGAAACCGGTTACTGCCAACGAACGGTTTAACCTAGAAGAACGAAATTTGGCGAGCCAAGTGGGATTGGTGTACTGATCATTACCTGAAAGTTTCATCAAGATTTGGTGAGAAAGTGTGTGCTGAGATTTCAGGCAACTCGTAGTTTTTTGGAAGCTTTGCAGGCCCTTTCCATGAAAGTGATTCTCGCCAGTCTCTGCTTAGGGCTACATCAACAGCAAACAAACCATAGAGATAGAACTTGAAACTGCTTTATTGTGTCAAGTTTCAAGGAGCTAGCACAAACCGTGTTTGATTTAGAGTTCCAAATACATGTATCCCAATAGGAGAAAACAGAGTGAAACCTCAAAATGAAACCGGTTACTGCCAACGAACGGTTTAACCTAGAAGAACGAAAATTGGCGAGCCAAGTGGGATTGGTGTACTGATCATTACCTGAAAGTTTCATCAAGATTGGGTAAAAAAGGGTGTGCAGAAATTTCGGGAAACTCGTAGTTTTTTGGAAGCTTGGCAGGCTTTTTCCATGAAAGTGATTCTCGCCAGTCTCTGCTTAGGGCTACATCGACAGCAAACAAACCATAGAGATAGAACTTGAAACTGCTTTATTGTGTCAAGTTTCAAAGAGCTAGCACAAACCATGTTTGATTTAGAGTTCCAAATACATGTATCCCTATAGGAGAAAACAGAGTGAAAGCTCAAAATGAAACCGGTTACTGCCAACGAACGGTTTAACCTAGAAGAACGAAATTTGGCGAGCCAAGTGGGATTGGTGTACTGATCATTACCTGGAAGTTTCATCAAGATTTGGTGAAAAAGTGTGTGCTGAGATTTCAAGAAACTCGTAGTTTTTTGGAAGCTTGGCAGGCCCTTTCCATGAAAGTGATTCTCGCCAGTCTCTGCTTAGGGCTACATCAACAGCAAACAAACTATAGAGATAGAACTTGAAACTGCTTTATTGTGTCAAGATTCAAGGAGCTAGCACAAACCGTGTTTGATTTAGAGTTCCAAATACATGTATCCCTATAGGAGAAAACAGAGTGAAACCTCAAAATGAAACCGGTTACTGCCAACGAACGGTTTAACCTAGAAGAACGAAATTTGGCGAGCCAAGTGGGATTGGTGTACTGATCATTACCTGAAGGTATCATCAAGATTGGGTGAAAAAGTGTGTGCTCAGATTTCTGGCAACTCGTAGTTTTTTGGAAGCTTGGCAGGCTTTTTCCATAAAAGTGATTCTCGCCAGTCTCTGCTTAGGGCTACATCAACAGCAAACAAACCATAGAGATAGAACTTGAAACTGCTTTATTGTGTCAAGTTTCAAAGAGCTAGCACAAACCGTGTTTGATTTAGAGTTCCAAATCCATGTAGCCCTATAGGAGAAAACAGAGTGAAACCTCAAAATGAAACCGGTTACTGCCAACGAACGGTTTAACCTAGAAGAACGAAATTTGGCGAGCCAAGTGGGATTGGTGTACTGATCATTACCTGAAAGTTTCATCAAGATTGGGTGAAAAAGTGTGTGCTGAGATTTCTGGCAACTCGTAGTTTTTTGGAAGCTTGGCAGGCCCTTTCCATGAAAGTGATTCTCGCCAGTCTCTGCTTAGGGCTACATCAACAGCAAACAAACCATAGAGATATAACTTGAAACTGCTTTATTGTGTCAAGTTTCAAAGAGCTAGCAAAAACCGTGTTTTATTTAGAGTTCCAAATCCATGTATCCCTATAGGAGACAACAGAGTGAAACCTCAAAATGAAACCGGTTACTGCCAACGAACGGTTTAACCTAGAAGAACGAAATTTGGCGAGCCAAGTGGGATTGGTGTACTGATCATTACCTGAAAGTTTCATCAAGATTGGGTGAAAAAGTGTGTGCTGAGATTTCTGGAAACTCGTAGTTTTTGGAAGCTTCCCAGGCCCTTTCAATGAAAGTGATTCTCGCCAGTCTCTGCTTAGGGCTACATCAACAGCAAACAAACCATAGAGATAGAACTTGAAACTGCTTTATTGTGTCAAGTTTCCAAGAGCTAGCACAAACCGTGTTTGATTTAGAGTTCCAAATACATGTATCCCTATAAGAGAAAACAGAGTGAAAACTCAAAATGAAACCGGTTACTGCCAACGAACGGTTTAACCTAGAAGAACGAAATTTGGCGAGCCAAGTGGGATTGGTGTACTGATCATTACCTAAAAGTTTCATCAACATTGGGTGAAAAAGTGTGTGCTGAGATTTCTGGCAACTCGTAGTTTTTTGGAAGCTTGGCAGGCCCTTATCATGAAAGTGATTCTCGCCAGTCTCTGCTTAGGGCTACATCAACAGCAAACAAACCATAGAGATAGAACTTGAAACTGCTTTATTGTGTCAAGTTTCAAAGAGCTAGCACAAACCGTGTTTGATTTAGAGTTCCAAATACATGTATCCCTTTAGGAGAAAACAGAGTGAAACCTCAAAATGAAACCGGTTACTGCCAACGAACGGTTTAACCTAGAAGAACGAAATTTGGCGAGCCAAGTGGGATTGGTGTACTGATCATTACCTGAAAGTTTCATCAACATTGGGTGAAAAAGTGTGTGCTGAGATTTCTGGCAACTCGTAGTTTTTTGGAAGCTTGGCAGGCCCTTATCATGAAAGTGATTCTCGCCAGTCTCTGCTTAGGGCTACATCAACAGCAAACAAACCATAGAGATAGAACTTGAAACTGCTTTATTGTGTCAAGTTTCAAAGAGCTAGCAAAAACCGTGTTTTATTTAGAGTTCCAAATACATGTAGCCCTATAGGAGACAACAGAGTGAAACCTCAAAATGAAACCGGTTACTGCCAACGAACGGTTTAACCTAGAAGAACGAAATTTGGCGAGCCAAGTGGGATTGGTGTACTGATCATTACCTGAAAGTTTCATCAAGATTGGGTGAAAAAGTGTGTGCTGAGATTTCTGGAAACTCGTAGTTTTTGGAAGCTTCCCAGGCCCTTTCAATGAAAGTGATTCTCGCCAGTCTCTGCTTAGGGCTACATCAACAGCAAACAAACCATAGAGATAGAACTTGAAACTGCTTTATTGTGTCAAGTTTCAAAGAGCTAGCACAAACCGTGTTTGATTTAGAGTTCCAAATACATGTATCCCTATAAGAGAAAACAGAGTGAAAACTCAAAATGAAACCGGTTACTGCCAACGAACGGTTTAACCTAGAAGAACGAAATTTGGCGAGCCAAGTGGGATTGGTGTACTCATCATTACCTAAAAGTTTCATCAACATTGGGTGAAAAAGTGTGTGCTGAGATTTCTGGCAACTCGTAGTTTTTTGGAAGCTTGGCAGGCCCTTATCATGAAAGTGATTCTCGCCAGTCTCTGCTTAGGGCTACATCAACAGCAAACAAACCATAGAGATAGAACTTGAAACTGCTTTATTGTGTCAAGTTTCAAAGACCTAGCACAAACCGTGTTTGATTTAGAGTTCCAAATACATGTATCCCTTTAGGAGAAAACAGAGTGAAACCTCAAAATGAAACCGGTTACTGCCAACGAACGGTTTAACCTAGAAGAACGAAATTTGGCGAGCCAAGTGGGATTGGTGTACTGATCATTACCTGAAAGTTTCATCAAGATTGGGTGAAAAAGTGTGTGCTGAGATTTCAGGCAACTCGTATGTTTTTGGAAGCTTGGCAGGCCTTTTCCATGAAAGTGATTCTCGCCAGTCTCTGCTTAGGGCTACATCAACAGCAAACAAACCGTAGAGATAGAACTTGAAACTGCTTTATTGTGTTAAGTTTCAAAGAGCTAGCACAAACCGTGTTTGATTTAGAGTTCCAAATACATGTATCCCTATAAGAGAAAACAGAGTGAAAACTCAAAATGAAACCGGTTACTGCCAACGAACGGTTTAACCTAGAAGAACGAAATTTGGCGAGCCAAGTGGGATTGGTGTACTGATCATTACCTGAAAGTTTCATCAACATTGGGTGAAAAAGTGTGTGCTGAGATTTCTGGCAACTCGTAGTTTTTTGGAAGCTTGGCAGGCCCTTATCATGAAAGTGATTCTCGCCAGTCTCTGCTTAGGGCTACATCAACAGCAAACAAACCATAGAGATAGAACTTGAAACTGCTTTATTGTGTCAAGTTTCAAAGAGCTAGCACAAACCGTGTTTGATTTAGAGTTCCAAATACATGTATCCCTATAGGAGAAAACAGAGTGAAACATCAAAATGAAACCGGTTACTGACAACGAACGGTTTAACCTAGAAGAACGAAATTTGGCGAGCCAAGTGGGATTGGTGTACTGATCATTACCTGAAAGTTTCATCAAGATTGGGTGAAAAAGTGTGTGCTGAGATTTCAGGCAACTCGTAGTTTTTTGGAAGCTTGGCAGGCCCTTTCCATGAAAGTGATTCTCGCCAGTCTCTGCTTATGGCTACATCAACAGCAAACAAACCATAGAGATAGAACTTGAAACTGCTTTATTGTGTCAAGTTTCAAAGAGCTAGCACAAACCGTCTTTGATTTAGAGTTCCAAATACATGTATCCCTATAGGAGAAAACAGAGTGAAACCTCAAAATGAAACCGGTTACTGCCAACGAACGGTTTAACCTAGAAGAACGAAATTTGGCGAGCCAAGTGGGATTGGTGTACTGATCATTACCTAAAAGTTTCATCAAGATTGGGTGAAAAAGTGTGTGCTGAGATTTCTGGCAACTCGTAGTTTTTTGGAAGCTTGGCAGGCCCTTTCCATGAAAGTGATTCTCGCCAGTCTCTGCTTAGGGCTACATCAACAGCAAACAAACCTTAGAGATAGAACTTGAAACTGCTTTATTGTGTCAAGTTTCAAAGAGCTAGCACAAACCGTGTTTGATTTAGAGTTCCAAATACATGTATCCCTATAGGAGAAAACAGAGTGAAACCTCAAAATTAAACCGGTTACTGCCAACGAACGGTTTAACCTAGAAGAACGAAATTTGGCGAGCAAAGTGGGATTGGTGTACTGATCATTACCTGAAAGTTTCATCAAGATTGGGTGAAAAAGTGTTTGCTGAGATTTCAGGCAACTCGTAGTTTTTTGGAAGCTTGGCAGGCCCTTTCCATGAAAGTGATTCTCGCCAGTCTCTGCTTATGGCTACATCAACAGCAAACAAACCATAGAGATAGAACTTGAAACTGCTTTATTGTGTCAAGTTTCAAAGAGCTAGCACAAACCGTCTTTGATTTAGAGTTCCAAATACATGTATCCCTATAGGAGAAAACAGAGTGAAACCTCAAAATGAAACCGGTTACTGCCAACGAACGGTTTAACCTAGAAGAACGAAATTTGGCGAGCCAAGTGGGATTGGTGTACTGATCATTACCTAAAAGTTTCATCAAGATTGGGTGAAAAAGTGTGTGCTGAGATTTCTGGCAACTCGTAGTTTTTTGGAAGCTTGGCAGGCCCTTTCCATGAAAGTGATTCTCGCCAGTCTCTGCTTAGGGCTACTTCAACAGCAAACAAACCATAGAGATAGAACTTGAAACTGCTTAATTGTGTCAAGTTTCAAAGAGCTACCACAAACCGTGTTTGATTTAGAGTTCCAAATACATGTATCCCTATAGGAGAAAACAGAGTGAAACCTCAAAATGAAACCAGTTACTGCCAACGAACGGTTTAACATAGAAGAACGAAATTTGGCGAGCCAAGTGGAATTGGTGTACTGATCATTACCTGAAAGTTTCATCAAGATTGGGTGAAAAAGTGTGTGCTGAGATTTCTGGCAACTCGTAGTTTTTTGGAAGCTTGGCAGGCCCTTTTCATGAAAGTGATTCTCGCCAGTCTCTGCTTAGTGCTACATCAACAGCAAAAAAAACCATAGAGATAGAACTTGAAACTGCTTTATTGTGTCAAGTTTCAAAGAGCTAGCACAAACCATGTTTGATTTAGAGTTCCAAATACATGTATCCCTATAGGAGAAAACAGAGTGAAACCTCAAAATGAAACCGGTTAATGCCAACGAACGGTTTAACCTAGAAGAACGAAATTTGGCGAGCCAAGTGGGATTGGTGTACTGATCATTACCTGAAAGTTTCATCAAGATTTGGTGAAAAAGTGTGTGCTGAGATTTCAGGCAACTCGTAGTTTTTTGGAAGCTTGGCAGGCCCTTTCCATGAAAGTGATTCTCGCCAGTCTCTGCTTAGGGCTACATCAACAGCAAAGAAACCATAGGGATAGAACTTGAAACTGCTTTATTGTGTCAAGTTTCAAGGAGCTAGCACAAACCGTGTTTGATTTAGAGTTCCAAATACATGTATCCCTATAGGAGAAAACAGAGTGAAACCTCAAAATGAAACCGGTTACTGCCAACGAACGGTTTAACCTAGAAGAACGAAATTTGGCGAGCTAAGTGGGATTGGTGTACTGATCATTACCTGAAAGTATCATCAAGATTGGGTGAAAAAGTGTGTGCTGAGATTTCTCGCAACTCGTAGTTTTTTGGAAGCTTGGCAGGCTTTTTCCATGAAAGTGATTCTCGCCAGTCTCTGCTTAGGGCTACATCAACAGCAAACAAACTATAGAGAGAGAACTTGAAACTGCTTTATTGTGTCAAGTATCAAAGAGCTAGCACAAACCGTGTTTGATTTAGAGTTCCAAATACATGTATCCCTATAGGAGAAAACAGAGTGAAACCTCAAAATGAAACCGGTTACTGCCAACGAACGGTTTAACCTAGAAGAACGAAATTTGGCGAGCCAAGTGGGATTGGTGTACAGATCATTTCCTGAAAGTTTCATCAAGATTGGGTGAAAAAGTGTGTGCTGAGATTTCTGGCAACTCGTAGTTTTTTGGAAGCTTGGCAGGTCCTTTTCATGAAAGTGATTCTCGCCAGTCTCTGCTTAGGGCTACATCAACAGCAAACAAACCATAGAGATAGAACTTGAAACTGCTTTATTGTGTCAAGTTTCAAAGAGCTAGCACAAACCGTGTTTGATTTAGAGTTCCAAATACATGTATCCCTAAAGGAGAAAACAGAGTGAAACCTCAAAATGAAACCGGTTACTGCCAACGAACGGTTTAACCTAGAAGAACGAAATTTGGCGAGCCAAGTGGGATTGGTGTACTGATCATTACCTAAAAGTTTCATCAAGATTGGGTGAAAAAGTGTGTGCTGAGATTTCTGGCAACTCGTAGTTTTTTGGAAGCTTGGCAGGCCCTTTCCATGAAAGTGATTCTCGCCAGTCTCTGCTTAGGGCTACTTCAACAGCAAACAAACCATAGAGATAGAACTTGAAACTGCTTAATTGTGTCAAGTTTCAAAGAGCTACCACAAACCGTGTTTGATTTAGAGTTCCAAATACATGTATCCCTATAGGAGAAAACAGAGTGAAACCTCAAAATGAAACCAGTTACTGCCAACGAACGGTTTAACATAGAAGAACGAAATTTGGCGAGCCAAGTGGAATTGGTGTACTGATCATTACCTGAAAGTTTCATCAAGATTGGGTGAAAAAGTGTGTGCTGAGATTTCTGGCAACTCGTAGTTTTTTGGAAGCTTGGCAGGCCCTTTTCATGAAAGTGATTCTCGCCAGTCTCTGCTTAGGGCTACATCAACAGCAAAAAAAACCATAGAGATAGAACTTGAAACTGCTTTATTGTGTCAAGTTTCAAAGAGCTAGCACAAACCATGTTTGATTTAGAGTTCCAAATACATGTATCCCTATAGGAGAAAACAGAGTGAAACCTCAAAATGAAACCGGTTAATGCCAACGAACGGTTTAACCTAGAAGAACGAAATTTGGCGAGCCAAGTGGGATTGGTGTACTGATCATTACCTGAAAGTTTCATCAAGATTTGGTGAAAAAGTGTGTGCTGAGATTTCAGGCAACTCGTAGTTTTTTGGAAGCTTGGCAGGCCCTTTCCATGAAAGTGATTCTCGCCAGTCTCTGCTTAGGGCTACATCAACAGCAAAGAAACCATAGGGATAGAACTTGAAACTGCTTTATTGTGTCAAGTTTCAAGGAGCTAGCACAAACCGTGTTTGATTTAGAGTTCCAAATACATGTATCCCTATAGGAGAAAACAGAGTGAAACCTCAAAATGAAACCGGTTACTGCCAACGAACGGTTTAACCTAGAAGAACGAAATTTGGCGAGCTAAGTGGGATTGGTGTACTGATCATTACCTGAAAGTATCATCAAGATTGGGTGAAAAAGTGTGTGCTGAGATTTCTCGCAACTCGTAGTTTTTTGGAAGCTTGGCAGGCTTTTTCCATGAAAGTGATTCTCGCCAGTCTCTGCTTAGGGCTACATCAACAGCAAACAAACTATAGAGAGAGAACTTGAAACTGCTTTATTGTGTCAAGTATCAAAGAGCTAGCACAAACCGTGTTTGATTTAGAGTTCCAAATACATGTATCCCTATAGGAGAAAACAGAGTGAAACCTCAAAATGAAACCGGTTACTGCCAACGAACGGTTTAACCTAGAAGAACGAAATTTGGCGAGCCAAGTGGGATTGGTGTACAGATCATTTCCTGAAAGTTTCATCAAGATTGGGTGAAAAAGTGTGTGCTGAGATTTCTGGCAACTCGTAGTTTTTTGGAAGCTTGGCAGGTCCTTTTCATGAAAGTGATTCTCGCCAGTCTCTGCTTAGGGCTACATCAACAGCAAACAAACCATAGAGATAGAACTTGAAACTGCTTTATTGTGTCAAGTTTCAAAGAGCTAGCACAAACCGTGTTTGATTTAGAGTTCCAAATACATGTATCCCTAAAGGAGAAAACAGAGTGAAACCTCAAAATGAAACCGGTTACTGCCAACGAACGGTTTAACCTAGAAGAACGAAATTTGGCGAGCCAAGTGGGATTGGTGTACTGATCATTACCTGAAAGTTTCATCAAGATTGGGTGAAAAAGTGTGTGCTGAGATTTCAGGCAACTCGTAGTTTTTTGGAAGCTTGGCAGGCCTTTTCTATGAAAGTGATTCTCGCCAGTCTCCTTAGGGCTACATCAACAGCAAATAAACCATAGAGATAGAACTTGAAACTGCTTTATTGTGTCAAGTTTCAAAGAGCTAGCACAAACCGTGTTTGATTTAGAGTTCCAAATACATGTAGCCCTATAGGAGAAAACAGAGTGAAACCTCAAAATGAAACCAGTTACTGCCAACGAACGGTTTAACCTAGAAGAATGAAATTTGACGAGCCAAGTGAGATTGGTGTACTGATCATTACCTGAAAGTATCATCAAGATTGGGTGAAAAAGTGTGTGCTGAGATTTCTCACAACTCATAGTTTTTTGGAAGCTTGGCAGGCCCTTTCTATGAAAGTGATTCTCGCCAGTCTCTGCTTAGGGCTACATCAACAGCAAACAAACCATAGAGATAGAACTTGAAACTGCTTTATTGTGTCAAATTTCAAAGAGCTACCACAAACAGTGTTTGATTTAGAGTTCCAAATACATGTAGCCCTATAGGAGAAAACAGAGTAAAACCTCAAAATGAAACCGGTTACTGCCAACGAACGGTTTAACCTAGAAGAACGAAATTTGGCGAGACAAGTGGGATTGGTGTACTGATCATTACCTGAAAGTTTCATCAAGATTTGGTGAGAAAGTGTGTGCTGAGATTTCAGGCAACTCGTAGTTTTTTGGAAGCTTTGCAGGCCCTTTCCATGAAAGTGATTCTCGCCAGTCTCTGCTTAGGGCTACATCAACAGCAAACAAACCATAGAGATAGAACTTGAAACTGCTTTATTGTGTCAAGTTTCAAAGAGCTAGCACAAACCGTGTTTGATTTAGAGTTCCAAATACATGTATCCCTATAGGAGAAAACAGAGTGAAACCTCAAAATGAAACCAGTTACTGCCAACGAAAGGTTTAACCTAGAAGAACGAAATTTGGAGAGCCAAGTGGGATTGGTGTACTGATCATTACCTGAAAGTATCATCAAGATTGGGTGAAAAAGTGTGTGCTGAGATTTCTCGCAACTCGTAGTTTTTTGGAAGCTTGGCAGGATTTTTCCATGAAAGTGATTCTCGCCAGTCTCTGCTTAGGGCTACATCAACAGCAAACAAACCATAGAGATAGAACTTGAAACTGCTTTATTGTGTCAAGTTTCAAAGAGCTAGCACAAACCGTGTTTGATTTAGAGTTCCAAATACATGTATCCCTATAGGAGAAAACAGAGTGAAAGCTCAAAATGAAACCGGTTACTGCCAACGAACGGTTTAACCTAGAAGAACTAAATTTGGCAAGCCAAGTGGGATTGGTGTACTGATCATTACCTGAAAGTTTCATCAAGATTGGGTGAAAAAGTGTGTGCTGAGATTTCTGGCAACTCGTAATTTTTTGGAAGCTTGGCAGGCCCTTTCCATGAAAGTGATTCTCGCCAGTCTCTGCTTAGGGCTACATCAACAGCAAACAAACCATAGCGATAGAACTTGAAACTGCTTTATTGTGTCAAGTTTTTAAGAGCTAGCACAAACCGTGTTTGATTTAGAGTTCCAAATACATGTATCCCTATAAGAGAAAACAGAGTGAAACCTCAAAATGAAACCGGTTACTGCCAACGAACGGTTTAACCTAGAAGAACAAAATTTGGAGAGCCAAGTGGGATTGGTGTACTGATCATTACCTGAAAGTTTCATCAAGATTGGGTGAAAAAGTGTGTGCTGAGATTTCTGGCAACTCGTAGTTTTTGGAAGCTTGGCAGGCCCTTATCATGAAAGTGATTCTCGCCAGTCTCTGCTTAGGGCTACATCAACAGCAAACAAACCATAGAGATAGAACTTGAAACTGCTTTATTGTGTCAAGTTTCAAAGAGCTAGCAAAAACCGTGTTTGATTTAGAGTTCCAAATACATGTAGCCCTATAGGAGAAAACAGAGTAAAACCTCAAAATGAAACCGGTTACTGCCAACGAACGGTTTAACCTAGAAGACAAAATTTGGAGAGCCAAGTGGGATTGGTGTACTGATCATTACCTGAAAGTATCATCAAGATTGGGTGAAAAAGTGTGTGCTGAGATTTCTCGAAACTCGTAGTTTTTTGGAACCTTGGCAGGCTTTTCCATGAAAGTGATTCTCGCCAGTCTATGCTTAGGGCTACATCAACAGCAAACAAACCATAGAGATAGAACGTGAAACTGCTTTATTGTGTCAAGTTTCAAAGAGCTAGCACAAACCGTGTTTGATTTAGAGTTCCAATACATGTATCCCTAAAGGAGAAAACAGAGTGAAACCTCAAAATGAAACCGGTTACTGCCAACGAACGGTTTAACCTAGAAGAACGAAATTTGGAGAGCCAAGTGGGATTGGTGTACTGATCATACCTGAAAGTTTCATCAAGATTGGGTGAAAAAGTGTGTGCTGAGATTTGAGGCAACTCGTAGTTTTTTGGAAGCATGGCAGGCCCTTTCCATGAAAGTGATTCTCGCCAGTCTCTGCTTAGGTCTACATCAACAGCAAACAAACCATAGAGATAGAACTTGAAACTGCTTTATTGTGTCAAGTTTCAAAGAGCTAGCACAAACCGTGTTTGATTTAGAGTTCCAAATACATGTATCCCTATAGGAGAAAACAGAGTGAAACCTCAAAATGAAACCGGTTACTGCCAACGAACGGTTTAACCTAGAAGAACGAAATTTGGAGAGTCAAGTGGGATTGGTGTACTGATCATTACCTAAAAGTTTCATCAAGATTGGGTGAAAAAGTGTGTGCTGAGATTTCTGGCAACTCGTAGTTTTTTGGAAGCTTGGCAGGCCCTCTCCATGAAAGTGATTCTCGCCAGTCTCTGCTTTGGGCTACATCAACAGCAAACAAACCATAGAGATAGAACTTGAAACTGCTTTATTGTGTCAAGTTTCAAAGAGCTAGCACAAACCGTGTTTGATTTAGAGTTCCAAATACATGTATCCCTATAAGAGAAAACAGAGTGAAACCTCAAAATGAAACCGATACTGCCAACGAACGGTTTAACCTAGAAGAACGAAATTTGGAGAGCCAAGTGGGATTGGTGTACTGATCATTACCTGAAAGTTTCATCAAGATTGGGTGAAAAAGTGTGTGCTGAGATTTCTGGCAACTCGTAGTTTTTTGGAAGCTTGGCAGGCCCTTATCATGAAAGTGATTCTCGCCAGTCTCTGCTTAGGGCTACATCAACAGCAAACAAACCATAGAGATAGAACTTGAAACTGCTTTATTGTGTCAAGTTTCAAAGAGCTAGCACAAACCGTGTTTGATTTAGAGTTCCAAATACATGTATCCCTATAGGAGAAAACAGAGTGAAACCTCAAAATGAAACCGGTTACTGCCAACGAACGGTTTAACCTAGAAGAACGAAATTTGGCGAGCCAAGTGGGATTGGTGTACTGATCATTACCTGAAAGTTTCATCAAGATTGGGTGAAAAAGTGTGTGCTGAGATTTCAGGGAACTCGTAGTTTTTTGGAAGCTTGGCAGGCCCTTTCCATGAAAGTGATTCTCGCCAGTCTCTGCTTAGGGCTACATCAACAGCAAACAAACCATAGAGATAGAACTTGAAACTGCTTTATTGTGTCAAGTTTCAAGGAGCTAGCACAAACCGTGTTTGATTTAGAGTTCCAAATACATGTATCCCTATAGGAGAAAACAGAGTGAAACCTCAAAATGAAACCGGTTACTGCCAACGAACGGTTTAACCTAGAAGAACGAAATTTGGCGAGCCAAGTGGGATTGGTGTACTGATCATTACCTGAAAGTATCATCAAGATTGGGTGAAAAAGTGTGTGCTGAGATTTCTCGCAACTCGTAGTTTTTTGGAAGCTTGGCAGGCTTTTTCCATGAAAGTGATTCTCGCCAGTCTCTGCTTAGGGCTACATCAACAGCAAACAAACCATAGAGATAGAACTTGAAACTGCTTTATTGTGTCAAGTTTCAAAGAGCTAGCACAAACCGTGTTTGATTTAGAGTTCCAAATACATGTATCCCTATAGGAGAAAACAGAGTGAAACCTCAAAATGAAACCGGTTACTGACAACGAACGGTTTAACCTAGAAGAACGAAATACGGCGAGCCAATTGGGATTGGTGTACTGATCATTACCTGAAAGTTTCATCAAGATTGGGTGAAAAAGTGTGTGCTGAGATTTCTGGCAACTCGTAGTTTTTTGGAAGCTTGTCAGGCCCTTATCAGAAAGTGATTCTCGCCAGTCTCTGCTTAGGGCTACATCAACAGCAAACAAACCATAGAGATAGAACTTGAAACTGCTTTCTTGTGTCAAGTTTCAAAGAGCTAGCACAAACCGTGTTTGATTTAGAGTTCCAAATACATGTATCCCTAAAGGAGAAAACAGAGTGAAACCTCAAAATGAAACCGGTTACTGCCAACAAACGGTTTAACCTAGAAGAACGAAATTTGGCGAGCCAAGTGGGATTGGTGTACTGGTCATTACCTGAAAGTTTCATCAAGATTGTGTGAAAAAGGGTGTGCTGAGATTTCAGGAAACTCGTAGTTTTTTGGACGCTTGGCAGGCCCTTTCCAAGACAGTGATTCTCGCCAGTCTCTGCTGAGGGCTACATCAACAGCAAACAAACCATAGAGATAGAACTTGAAACTGCTTTATTGTGTCAAGTTTCAAAGAGCTAGCACAAACCGTTTTTGATTTAGAGTTCCAAATACATGTAGCCCTATAGGAGAAAACAGAGTGAAACCTCAAAATGAAACCGGTTACTGCCAATGAACGGTTTAACCTAGAAGAACGAAATTTGGAGAGCCAAGTGGGATTGGCGTACTGATCATTACCTGGAAGTTTCATCAAGATTGGGTGAAAAAGTGTGTGCTGAGATTTCAGGCAACTCCTAGTTTTTTGGAAGCTTGGCAGGCCCTTTCCTTGTAAGTGATTCTCGCCAGTCTCTGCTTAGGGCTACATCAACAGCAAACAAACCATAGAGATAGAACTTGAAACTGCTTTATTGTGTCAAGTTTCAAGGAGCTAGCACAAACCGTGTTTGATTTAGAGTTCCAAATACATGTATCCCTATAGGAGAAAACAGAGTGAAACCTCAAAATGAAACCGGTTACTGCCAACGAACGGTTTAACCTAGAAGAACGAAATTTGGCGAGCCAAGTGGGATTGGTTTACTGATCATTACCTTAGAGTATCATCAAGATTGGGTGAAAAAGTGTGTGCTGAGATTTCTGGCAACTCGTAGTTTTTTAAAAGCTTGGCAGACCCTTTCCATGAAAGTGATTCTCGCCAGTCTCTGCTTAGGGCTACATCAACAGCAAACAAACCATAGAGACAGAACTTGAAACTGCTTTATTGTGTCAAGTTTCAAAGAGCTAGCACAAACCGTGTTTGATTTAGAGTTCCAAATACATGTATCCCTATAGGAGAAAACAGAGTGAAACCTTAAAATGAAACCGGTTACTGCCAACGAACGGTTTAACCTAGAAGAACGAAATTTGGCGAGCCAAGTGGGATTGGTGTACTGATCATTACCTGAAAGTTTCATCAAGATTGGGTGAAAAAGTGTTTGCTGAGATTTCAGGCAACTCGTAGTTTTTTGGACGCTTCGCAGGCCCTTTCCATGAATGTGATTCTCGCCAGTCTCTGCTTAGGGCTACATCAACAGCAAACAAACCATAGAGATAGAACTTGAAACTGCTTTATTGTGTCAAGTTTCAAGGAGCTAGCACAAACCGTGTTTGATTTAGAGTTCCAAATACATGTATCCCTATAGGAGAGAACAGAGTGAAACCTCAAAATGAAACCGGTTACTGCCAACGAACGGTTTAACCTAGAAGAACGAAATTTGGCGAGCCAAGTGGGATTGGTGTACTGATCATTACCTGAAAGTTTCATCAAGATTGGGTGAAAAAGGGTGTGCTGAGATTTCAGGCAACTCGTAGTTTTTTGGAAGCTAGGCAGGCCCTTTCCATTAAAGTGATTCTCGCCAGTCTCTGCTTAGGGCTACATCAACAGCAAACAAACCATAGAGATAGAACTTGGAACTGCTTTATTGTGTCAAGTTTCAAAGAGCTAGCACAAACCGTGTTTGATTTAGAGTTCCAAATACATGTATCCCTATAGGAGAAAACAGAGTGAAACCTCAAAATGAAACCGGTTACTGCCAACGAACGGTTTAACCTAGAAGAACGAAATTTGGCGAGCCAAGTGGGATTGGGGTACTGATCATTACCTTAAAGTTTCATCAAGATTGGGCGAAAAAGTGTTTGCTGAGATTTCAGGCAACTCGTAGTTCTTTGGACACTTCGCAGGCCCTTTCCATGAAAGTGATTCTCGCCAGTCTCTGCTTAGGGCTACATCAACAGCAAACAAACTATAGAGATAGAACTTGAAACTGCTTTATTGTGTCAAGTTTCAAAGAGCTAGCACAAACCGTGTTTGATTTAGAGTTCCAAATACATGTATCCCTATAGGAGAAAACAGAGTGAAACCTCAAAATGAAACCGGTTACTGCCAACGAACGGTTTAACCTAGAAGAACGAAATTTGGCGAGCCAAGTGGGATTGGTGTACTGATCATTACCTGAAAGTTTCATCAAGATTGGGTGAAAAAGTGTGTGCTGAGATTTCAGGCAACTCGTAGTTTTTTGGAAGCTTGGCAGGCCCTTTCCATGAAAGTGATTCTCGCCAGTCTCTGCTTAGGGCTACATCAACAGCAAACAAACCATAGAGATAGAACTTGAAACTGCTTTATTGTGTCAAGTTTCAAGGAGCTAGCACAAACCGTGTTTGATTTAGAGTTCCAAATACATGTATCCCTATAGGAGAAAACAGAGTGAAACCTCAAAATGAAACCGGTTACTGCCAACGAACGGTTTAACCTAGAAGAACGAAATTTGGCGAGCCAAGTGGGATTGGTGTACTGATCATTACCTGAAAGTATCATCAAGATTGGGTGAAAAAGTGTGTGCTGAGATTTCTCGCAACTCGTAGTTTTTTGGAAGCTTGGCAGGCTTTTTCCATGAAAGTGATTCTCGCCAGTCTCTGCTTAGGGCTACATCAACAGCAAACAAACCATAGAGATAGAACTTGAAACTGCTTTATTGTGTCAAGTTTCAAAGAGCTAGCACAAACCGTGTTTGATTTAGAGTTCCAAATACATGTATCCCTATAGGAGAAAACAGAGTGAAACCTCAAAATGAAACCGGTTACTGACAACGAACGGTTTAACCTAGAAGAACGAAATACGGCGAGCCAATTGGGATTGGTGTACTGATCATTACCTGAAAGTTTCATCAAGATTGGGTGAAAAAGTGTGTGCTGAGATTTCTGGCAACTCGTAGTTTTTTGGAAGCTTGTCAGGCCCTTATCAGAAAGTGATTCTCGCCAGTCTCTGCTTAGGGCTACATCAACAGCAAACAAACCATAGAGATAGAACTTGAAACTGCTTTCTTGTGTCAAGTTTCAAAGAGCTAGCACAAACCGTGTTTGATTTAGAGTTCCAAATACATGTATCCCTAAAGGAGAAAACAGAGTGAAACCTCAAAATGAAACCGGTTACTGCCAACAAACGGTTTAACCTAGAAGAACGAAATTTGGCGAGCCAAGTGGGATTGGTGTACTGGTCATTACCTGAAAGTTTCATCAAGATTGTGTGAAAAAGGGTGTGCTGAGATTTCAGGAAACTCGTAGTTTTTTGGACGCTTGGCAGGCCCTTTCCAAGACAGTGATTCTCGCCAGTCTCTGCTGAGGGCTACATCAACAGCAAACAAAACATAGAGATAGAACTTGAAACTGCTTTATTGTGTCAAGTTTCAAAGAGCTAGCACAAACCGTTTTTGATTTAGAGTTCCAAATACATGTAGCCCTATAGGAGAAAACAGAGTGAAACCTCAAAATGAAACCGGTTACTGCCAATGACCGGTTTAACCTAGAAGAACGAAATTTGGAGAGCCAAGTGGGATTGGCGTACTGATCATTACCTGGAAGTTTCATCAAGATTGGGTGAAAAAGTGTGTGCTGAGATTTCAGGCAACTCCTAGTTTTTTGGAAGCTTGGCAGGCCCTTTCCTTGTAATTGATTCTCGCCAGTCTCTGCTTAGGGCTACATCAACAGCAAACAAACCATAGAGATAGAACTTGAAACTGCTTTATTGTGTCAAGTTTCAAGGAGCTAGCACAAACCGTGTTTGATTTAGAGTTCCAAATACATGTATCCCTATAGGAGAAAACAGAGTGAAACCTCAAAATGAAACCGGTTACTGCCAACGAACGGTTTAACCTAGAAGAACGAAATTTGGCGAGCCAAGTGGGATTGGTTTACTGATCATTACCTTAGAGTATCATCAAGATTGGGTGAAAAAGTGTGTGCTGAGATTTCTGGCAACTCGTAGTTTTTTAAAAGCTTGGCAGGCCCTTTCCATGAAAGTGATTCTCGCCAGTCTCTGCTTAGGGCTACATCAACAGCAAACAAACCATAGAGATAGAACTTGAAACTGCTTTATTGTGTCAAGTTTCAAGGAGCTACCACAAACCGTGTTTGATTTAGAGTTCCAAATACATGTACCCCTATAGGAGAGAACAGAGTGAAACCTCAAAATGAAACCGGTTACTGCCAATGAATGGTTTAACCTAGAAGAACGAAATTTGGCGAGCCAAGTGGGATTGGTGTACTGATCATTACCTGAAAGTTTCATCAAGATTGGGTGAAAAAGTGTTTGCTGAGATTTCAGGCAACTCGTAGTTTTTTGGACGCTTCGCAGGCCCTTTCCATGAATGTGATTCTCGCCAGTCTCTGCTTAGGGCTACATCAACAGCAAACAAACCATAGAGATAGAACTTGAAACTGCTTTATTGTGTCAAGTTTCAAAGAGCTAGCACAAACCGTGTTTGATTTAGAGTTCCAAATACATGTATCCCTATAGGAGAGAACAGAGTGAAACCTCAAAATGAAACCGGTTACTGCCAACGAACGGTTTAACCTAGAAGAACGAAATTTGGCGAGCCAAGTGGGATTGGTGTACTGATCATTACCTGAAAGTTTCATCAAGATTGGGTGAAAAAGGGTGTGCTGAGATTTCAGGCAACTCGTAGTTTTTTGGAAGCTTGGCAGGCCCTTTCCATGAAAGTGATTCTCGCCAGTCTCTGCTTAGGGCTACATCAACAGCAAACAAACCATAGAGATAGAACTTGAAACTGCTTTATTGTGTCAAGTTTCAAAGAGCTAGCACAAACCGTGTTTGATTTATAGTTCCAAATACATGTAGCCCTATAGGAGAAAACAGAGTGAAACCTCAAAATGAAACCGGTTACTGCCAATGAACGGTTTAACCTAGAAGAACGAAATTTGGAGAGCCAAGTGGGATTGGGGTACTGATCATTACCTGAAAGTTTCATCAAGATTGGGTGAAAAAGTGTGTGCTGAGATTTCAGGCAACTCCTAGTTTTTTGGAAGCTTGGCAGGCCCTTTCCATGAAAGTGATTCTCGCCAGTCTCTGCTTAGGGCTACATCAACAGCAAACAAACCATAGAGATAGAATTTGAAACTGCTTTATTGTGTCAAGTTTCAAGGAGCTAGCACAAACCGTGTTTGATTTAGAGTTCCAAATACATGTATCCCTACAGGAGAAAACAGAGTGAAACCTCAAAATGAAACCGGTTACTGCCAACGAACGGTTTAACCTAGAAGAACGAAATTTGGCGAGCCAAGTGGGATTGGTGTACTGATCATAACCTTAAAGTATCATCAAGATTGGGTGAAAAAGTGTGTGCTGAAATTTCTGGCAACTCGTAGTTTTTTGGAAGCTTGGCAGGCTTTTTCCATGAAAGTGAATCTCTCCAGTCTCTGCTTAGGGCTACATCAACAGCAAACAAACTATAGAGATAGAACTTGAAACTGCTTTATTGTGTCAAGTTTCAAAGAGCTAGCACAAACCGTGTTTGATTTAGAGTTCCAAATACATGTATCCCTATAGGAGAGAACAGAGTGAAACCTCAAAATGAAACCGGTTACTGCCAACGAACGGTTTAACCTAGAAGAACGAAATTTGGCGAGCCAAGTGGGATTGGTGAACTGATCATTACCTGAAAGTTTCATCAAGATTGGGTGAAAAAGGTTATGCTCAGATTTCTGGCAACTCGTAGTTTTTTGGAAGCTTGGCAGGCCCTTTCCATGAAAGTGATTCTCGCCAGTCTCTGCTTAGGGCTACATCAACAGCAAACAAACCATAGAGTTAGAACTTGAAACTGCTTTATTGTGTCAAGTTTCAAAGAGCTAGCACAAACAGTGTTTGATTTAGAGTTCCAAATACATGTATCCCTATAGGAGAAAACAGAGTGAAACCTCAAAATGAATCCGGTTACTGCCAACGAACGGTTTAACCTAGAAGAACGAAATTTGGCGAGCCAAGTGGGATTGGTGTACTGATCATTACCTGAAAGTTTCATCAAGATTGGATGAAAAAGTGTTTGCTGAGATTTCAGGCAACTCGTAGTTTTTGGACGCTTCGCAGGCCCTTTCCATGAATGTGATTCTCGCCAGTCTCTGCTTAGGGCTACATCAACAGCAAACAAACCATAGAGATAGAACATGAAACTGCTTTATTGTGTCAAGTTTCAAGGAGCTACCACAAACCGTGTTTGATTTAGAGTTCCAAATACATGTATCCCTATAGGAGAGAACAGAGTGAAACCTCAAAATGAAACCGGTTACTGCCAACGAACGGTTTAACCTAGAAGAACGAAATTTGGCGAGCCAGTGGGATTGGTGTACGGATCATTACCTGAAAGTTTCATCAAGATTGGGTGAAAAAGTGTGTGCTGAGATTTCTGGCAACTCGTAGTTTTTGGAAGCTTGGCAGGCCCTTATCATGAAAGTGATTCTCGCCAGTCTCTGCTTAGGGCTACATCAACAGCAAACAAACCATAGAGATAGAACTTGAAACTGCTTTATTGTGTCAAGTTTCAAAGAGCTAGCAAAAACCGTGTTTGATTTAGAGTTCCAAATACATGTAGCCCTATAGGAGAAAACAGAGTAAAACCTCAAAATGAAACCGGTTACTGCCAACGAACGGTTTAACCTAGAAGAACAAAATTTGGAGAGCCAAGTGGGATTGGTGTACTGATCATTACCTGAAAGTATCATCAAGATTGGGTGAAAAAGTGTGTGCTGAGATTTCTCGAAACTCGTAGTTTTTTGGAACCTTGGCAGGCTTTTTCCATGAAAGTGATTCTCGCCAGTCTCTGCTTAGGGCTACATCAACAGCAAACAAACCATAGAGATAGAACGTGAAACTGCTTTATTGTGTCAAGTTTCAAAGAGCTAGCACAAACCGTGTTTGATTTAGAGTTCCAAATACATGTATCCCTAAAGGAGAAAACAGAGTGAAACCTCAAAATGAAACCGGTTACTGCCAACGAACGGTTTAACCTAGAAGAACGAAATTTGGAGAGCCAAGTGGGATTGGTGTACTGATCATTACCTGAAAGTTTCATCAAGATTGGGTGAAAAAGTGTGTGCTGAGATTTGAGGCAACTCGTAGTTTTTTGGAAGCATGGCAGGCCCTTTCCATGAAAGTGATTCTCGCCAGTCTCTGCTTAGGTCTACATCAACAGCAAACAAACCATAGAGATAGAACTTGAAACTGCTTTATTGTGTCAAGTTTCAAAGAGCTAGCACAAACCGTGTTTGATTTAGAGTTCCAAATACATGTATCCCTATAGGAGAAAACAGAGTGAAACCTCAAAATGAAACCGGTTACTGCCAACGAACGGTTTAACCTAGAAGAACGAAATTTGGAGAGTCAAGTGGGATTGGTGTACTGATCATTACCTAAAAGTTTCATCAAGATTGGGTGAAAAAGTGTGTGCTGAGATTTCTGGCAACTCGTAGTTTTTTGGAAGCTTGGCAGGCCCTCTCCATGAAAGTGATTCTCGCCAGTCTCTGCTTTGGGCTACATCAACAGCAAACAAACCATAGAGATAGAACTTGAAACTGCTTTATTGTGTCAAGTTTCAAAGAGCTAGCACAAACCGTGTTTGATTTAGAGTTCCAAATACATGTATCCCTATAAGAGAAAACAGAGTGAAACCTCAAAATGAAACCGATACTGCCAACGAACGGTTTAACCTAGAAGAACGAAATTTGGAGAGCCAAGTGGGATTGGTGTACTGATCATTACCTGAAAGTTTCATCAAGATTGGGTGAAAAAGTGTGTGCTGAGATTTCTGGCAAACTCGTAGTTTTTTGGAAGCTTGGCAGGCCCTTATCATGAAAGTGATTCTCGCCAGTCTCTGCTTAGGGCTACATCAACAGCAAACAAACCATAGAGATAGAACTTGAAACTGCTTTATTGTGTCAAGTTTCAAAGAGCTAGCACAAACCGTGTTTGATTTAGAGTTCCAAATACATGTATCCCTATAGGAGAAAACAGAGTGAAACCTCAAAATGAAACCGGTTACTGCCAACGAACGGTTTAACCTAGAAGAACGAAATTTGGCGAGCCAAGTGGGATTGGTGTACTGATCATTACCTGAAAGTTTCATCAAGATTGGGTGAAAAAGTGTGTGCTGAGATTTCAGGGAACTCGTAGTTTTTTGGAAGCTTGGCAGGCCCTTTCCATGAAAGTGATTCTCGCCAGTCTCTGCTTAGGGCTACATCAACAGCAAACAAACCATAGAAATAGAACTTGAAACTGCTTTATTGTGTCAAGTTTCAAGGAGCTAGCACAAACCGTGTTTGATTTAGAGTTCCAAATACATGTATCCCTATAGGAGAAAACAGAGTGAAACCTCAAAATGAAACCGGTTACTGCCAACGAACGGTTTAACCTAGAAGAACGAAATTTGGCGAGCCAAGTGGGATTGGTGTACTGATCATTACCTGAAAGTATCATCAAGATTGGGTGAAAAAGTGTGTGCTGAGATTTCTCGCAACTCGTAGTTTTTTGGAAGCTTGGCAGGCTTTTTCCATGAAAGTGATTCTCGCCAGTCTCTGCTTAGGGCTACATCAACAGCAAACAAACCATAGAGATAGAACTTGAAACTGCTTTATTGTGTCAAGTTTCAAAGAGCTAGCACAAACCGTGTTTGATTTAGAGTTCCAAATACATGTATCCCTATAGGAGAAAACAGAGTGAAACCTCAAAATGAAACCGGTTACTGACAACGAACGGTTTAACCTAGAAGAACGAAATACGGCGAGCCAATTGGGATTGGTGTACTGATCATTACCTGAAAGTTTCATCAAGATTGGGTGAAAAAGTGTGTGCTGAGATTTCTGGCAACTCGTAGTTTTTTGGAAGCTTGTCAGGCCCTTATCAGAAAGTGATTCTCGCCAGTCTCTGCTTAGGGCTACATCAACAGCAAACAAACCATAGAGATAGAACTTGAAACTGCTTTCTTGTGTCAAGTTTCAAAGAGCTAGCACAAACCGTGTTTGATTTAGAGTTCCAAATACATGTATCCCTAAAGGAGAAAACAGAGTGAAACCTCAAAATGAAACCGGTTACTGCCAACAAACGGTTTAACCTAGAAGAACGAAATTTGGCGAGCCAAGTGGGATTGGTGTACTGGTCATTACCTGAAAGTTTCATCAAGATTGTGTGAAAAAGGGTGTGCTGAGATTTCAGGAAACTCGTAGTTTTTTGGACGCTTGGCAGGCCCTTTCCAAGACAGTGATTCTCGCCAGTCTCTGCTGAGGGCTACATCAACAGCAAACAAACCATAGAGATAGAACTTGAAACTGCTTTATTGTGTCAAGTTTCAAAGAGCTAGCACAAACCGTTTTTGATTTAGAGTTCCAAATACATGTAGCCCTATAGGAGAAAACAGAGTGAAACCTCAAAATGAAACCGGTTACTGCCAATGAACGGTTTAACCTAGAAGAACGAAATTTGGAGAGCCAAGTGGGATTGGCGTACTGATCATTACCTGGAAGTTTCATCAAGATTGGGTGAAAAAGTGTGTGCTGAGATTTCAGGCAACTCCTAGTTTTTTGGAAGCTTGGCAGGCCCTTTCCTTGAAAGTGATTCTCGCCAGTCTCTGCTTAGGGCTACATCAACAGCAAACAAACCATAGAGATAGAACTTGAAACTGCTTTATTGTGTCAAGTTTCAAGGAGCTAGCACAAACCGTGTTTGATTTAGAGTTCCAAATACATGTATCCCTATAGGAGAAAACAGAGTGAAACCTCAAAATGAAACCGGTTACTGCCAACGAACGGTTTAACCTAGAAGAACGAAATTTGGCGGGCCAAGTGGGATTGGTTTACTGATCATTACCTTAGAGTATCATCAAGATTGGGTGAAAAAGTGTGTGCTGAGATTTCTGGCAACTCGTAGTTTTTTAAAAGCTTGGCAGACCCTTTCCATGAAAGTGATTCTCGCCAGTCTCTGCTTAGGGCTACATCAACAGCAAACAAACCATAGAGACAGAACTTGAAACTGCTTTATTGTGTCAAGTTTCAAAGAGCTAGCACAAACCGTGTTTGATTTAGAGTTCCAAATACATGTATCCCTATAGGAGAAAACAGAGTGAAACCTTAAAATGAAACCGGTTACTGCCAACGAACGGTTTAACCTAGAAGAACGAAATTTGGCGAGCCAAGTGGGATTGGTGTACTGATCATTACCTGAAAGTTTCATCAAGATTGGGTGAAAAAGTGTTTGCTGAGATTTCAGGCAACTCGTAGTTTTTTGGACGCTTCGCAGGCCCTTTCCATGAATGTGATTCTCGCCAGTCTCTGCTTAGGGCTACATCAACAGCAAACAAACCATAGAGATAGAACTTGAAACTGCTTTATTGTGTCAAGTTTCAAGGAGCTAGCACAAACCGTGTTTGATTTAGAGTTCCAAATACATGTATCCCTATAGGAGAGAACAGAGTGAAACCTCAAAATGAAACCGGTTACTGCCAACGAACGGTTTAACCTAGAAGAACGAAATTTGGCGAGCCAAGTGGGATTGGTGTACTGATCATTACCTGAAAGTTTCATCAAGATTGGGTGAAAAAGGGTGTGCTGAGATTTCAGGCAACTCGTAGTTTTTTGGAAGCTTGGCAGGCCCTTTCCATTAAAGTGATTCTCGCCAGTCTCTGCTTAGGGCTACATCAACAGCAAACAAACCATAGAGATAGAACTTGGAACTGCTTTATTGTGTCAAGTTTCAAAGAGCTAGCACAAACCGTGTTTGATTTATAGTTCCAAATACATGTAGCCCTATAGGAGAAAACAGAGTGAAACCTCAAAATGAAACCGGTTACTGCCAATGAACGGTTTAACCTAGAAGAACGAAATTTGGAGAGCCAAGTGGGATTGGGGTACTGATCATTACCTGAAAGTTTCATCAAGATTGGGTGAAAAAGTGTGTGCTGAGATTTCAGGCAACTCCTAGTTTTTTGGAAGCTTGGCAGGCCCTTTCCATGAAAGTGATTCTCGCCAGTCTCTGCTTAGGGCTACATCAACAGCAAACAAACCATAGAGATAGAATTTGAAACTGCTTTATTGTGTCAAGTTTCAAGGAGCTAGCACAAACCGTGTTTGATTTAGAGTTCCAAATACATGTATCCCTATAGGAGAAAACAGAGTGAAACCTCAAAATGAAACCGGTTACTGCCAACGAACGGTTTAACCTAGAAGAACGAAATTTGGCGAGCCAAGTGGGATTGGTGTACTGATCATAACCTTAAAGTATCATCAAGATTGGGTGAAAAAGTGTGTGCTGAAATTTCTGGCAACTCGTAGTTTTTTGGAAGCTTGGCAGGCTTTTTCCATGAAAGTGAATCTCTCCAGTCTCTGCTTAGGGCTACATCAACAGCAAACAAACTATAGAGATAGAACTTGAAACTGCTTTATTGTGTCAAGTTTCAAAGAGCTAGCACAAACCGTGTTTGATTTAGAGTTCCAAATACATGTATCCCTATAGGAGAGAACAGAGTGAAACCTCAAAATGAAACCGGTTACTGCCAACGAACGGTTTAACCTAGAAGAACGAAATTTGGCGAGCCAAGTGGGATTGGTGAACTGATCATTACCTGAAAGTTTCATCAAGATTGGGTGAAAAAGGTTATGCTCAGATTTCTGGCAACTCGTAGTTTTTTGGAAGCTTGGCAGGCCCTTTCCATGAAAGTGATTCTCGCCAGTCTCTGCTTAGGGCTACATCAACAGCAAACAAACCATAGAGTTAGAACTTGAAACTGCTTTATTGTGTCAAGTTTCAAAGAGCTAGCACAAACAGTGTTTGATTTAGAGTTCCAAATACATGTATCCCTATAGGAGAAAACAGAGTGAAACCTCAAAATGAATCCGGTTACTGCCAACGAACGGTTTAACCTAGAAGAACGAAATTTGGCGAGCCAAGTGGGATTGGTGTACTGATCATTACCTGAAAGTTTCATCAAGATTGGATGAAAAAGTGTTTGCTGAGATTTCAGGCAACTCGTAGTTTTTGGACGCTTCGCAGGCCCTTTCCATGAATGTGATTCTCGCCAGTCTCTGCTTAGGGCTACATCAACAGCAAACAAACCATAGAGATAGAACTTGAAACTGCTTTATTGTGTCAAGTTTCAAGGAGCTACCACAAACCGTGTTTGATTTAGAGTTCCAAATACATGTATCCCTATAGGAGAGAACAGAGTGAAACCTCAAAATGAAACCGGTTACTGCCAACGAACGGTTTAACCTAGAAGAACGAAATTTGGCGAGCCAGTGGGATTGGTGTACGGATCATTACCTGAAAGTTTCATCAAGATTGGGTGAAAAAGTGTGTGCTGAGATTTCAGGCAACTCGTAGTTTTTTGGAAGCTTGGCAGGCCCTTTCCATGAAAGTGATTCTTGCCAGTCTCTGCTTAGGGCTACATCAACAGCAAACAAAACATAGAGATAGAACTTGAAACTGCTTTATTGTGTCAAGTTTCAAAGAGCTAGCACAAACCGTGTTTGATTTAGAGTTCCAAATACATGTATCCCTATAGGAGAGAACAGAGTGAAACCTCAAAATGAAACCGGTTACTGCCAATGAACGGTTTAACCTAGAAGAACGAAATTTGGAGAGCCATGTGGGATTGGGGTACTGATCATTACCTGAAAGTTTCATCAAGATTGGGTGAAAAAGTGTGTGCTGAGATTTCAGGCAACTCCTAGTTTTTTGGAAGCTTGGCAGGCCCTTTCCATGAAAGTGATTCTCGCCAGTCTCTGCTTAGGGCTACATCAACAGCAAACAAACCATAGAGATAGAACTTGAAACTGCTTTATTGTGTCAAGTTTCAAGGAGCTAGCACAAACCGTGTTTGATTTAGAGTTCCAAATACATGTATCCCTATAGGAGTAAACAGAGTGAAACCTCAAAATGAAACCGGTTACTGCCAACGAACGGTTTAACCTAGAAGAACGAAATGTGGCGAGCCAAGTGGGATTGGTTTACTGATCATAACCTTAAAGTATCATCAAGATTGGGTGAAAAAGTGTGTGCTGAGATTTCTGGCAACTCGTAGTTTTTTGGAAGCTTGGCAGGCTTTTTCCATGAAAGTGAATCTCGCCAGTCTCTGCTTAGGGCTACATCAACAGCAAACAAACCATAGAGATAGAACTTGAAACTGCTTTATTGTGTCAAGTTTCAAAGAGCTAGCACAAACCGTGTTTGATTTAGAGTTCCAAATACATGTATCCCTATAGGAGAAAACAGAGTGAAACCTCAAAATGAAACCGGTTACTGCCAACGAACGGTTTAACCTAGAAGAACGAAATTTGGCGAGCCAAGTGGGTTTGGTGAACTGATCATTACCTGAAAGTTTCATCAAGATTGGGTGAAAAAGTGTGTGCTGAGATTTCTGGCAACTCGTAGTTTTTTGGAAGCTTGGCAGGCCCTTTCCATGAAAGTGATTCTCGCCAGTCTCTGCTTAGGGCTACATCAACAGCAAACAAACCATAGAGATAGAACTTGAAACTGCTTTATTGTGTCAAGTTTCAAAGAGCTAGCACAAACCGTGTTTGATTTAGAGTTCCAAATACATGTATCCCTATAGGAGAAAACAGAGTGACACCTCAAAATGAAACCGGTTACTGCCAACGAACGGTTTAACCTAGAAGAACGAAATTTGGCGAGCCAAGTGGGATTTGTGTACTGATCATTACCTGAAAGTTTCATCAAGATTGGATGAAAAAGTGTTTGCTGAGATTTCAGGCAACTCGTAGTTTTTGGACGCTTCGCAGGCCCTTTCCATGAATGTGATTCTCGCCAGTCTCTGCTTAGGGCTACATCAACAGCAAACAAACCATAGAGATAGAACTTGAAACTGCTTTATTGTGTCAAGTTTCAAGGAGCTACCACAAACCGTGTTTGATTTAGAGTTCCAAATACATGTATCCCTATAGGAGAGAACAGAGTGAAACCTCAAAATGAAACCGGTTACTGCCAACAAACGGTTTAACCTAGAAGAACGAAATTTGGCGAGCCAGTGGGATTGGTGTACTGATCATTACCTGAAAGTTTCATCAAGATTGGGTGAAAAAGGGTGTGCTGAGATTTCTGGCAACTCGTAGTTTTTTGGATGCTTGGCAGGCCCTTTCCATTAAAGTGATTCTCGCCAGTCTCTGCTTAGGGCTACATCAACAGCAAACAAACCATAGAGATAAAAATTGGAACTGCTTTATTGTGTCAAGTTTCAAAGAGCTAGCACAAACCGTGTTTGATTTAGAGTTCCAAATACATGTATCCCTATAGGAGAAAACAGAGTGAAACCTCAAAATGAAACCGGTTACTGACAACGAACGGTTTAACCTAGAAGAACGAAATTTGGCGAGCCAAGTGGGATTGGGGTACTGATCATTACCTGAAAGTTTCATCAAGATTGGGTGAAAAAGTGTGTGCTGAGATTTCAGGCAACTCGTAGTTTTTTGGAAGCTTGGCAGGCCCTTTCCATGAAAGTGATTCTCGCCAGTCTCTGCTTAGGGCTACATCAACAGCAAACAAACCATAGAGATAGAACTTGAAACTGCTTTATTGTGTCAAGTTTCAAGGAGCTAGCACAAACCGTGTTTGATTTAGAGTTCCAAATACATGTATCCCTATAGGAGTAAACAGAGTGAAACCTCAAAATGAAACCGGTTACTGCCAACGAACGGTTTAACCTAGAAGAACGAAATTTGGCGAGCCAAGTGGGATTGGTGTACTGATCATAACCTTAAAGTATCATCAAGATTGGGTGAAAAAGTGTGTGCTGAGATTTCTGGCAACTCGTAGTTTTTTGGAAGCTTGGCAGGCTTTTTCCATGAAAGTGAATCTCTCCAGTCTCTCCTTAGGGCTACATCAACAGCAAACAAACTATAGAGATAGAACTTGAAACTGCTTTATTGTGTCAAGTTTCAAAGAGCTAGCACAAACCGTGTTTGATTTAGAGTTCCAAATACATGTATCCCTATAGGAGAAAACAGAGTGAACCCTCAAAATGAAGCCGGTTACTGC